>NW_005250571.1:0-269 GCF_000412655.1 Myotis brandtii | reverse complement strand
GCTAGGGCAAAGCTATCCAATCACTGACCCATATCATAAAATATGTAAAAGATGGAAATTTCATTAAATCAAAATATAAAAAGCTGGGGTGACCTAAGGTGATCCATTTGGGGAAAGTTGAAGAGGTTCTGTATTGTCTAAACTGTACACTTTTGAAAGTAAAAAGAATTACTATTAATAATTACACCGGACAACAGGTGTGAAATTGGGGACACGTGGCTCCCCTAAATTTGTTTCTGTGGTTTAGTCCGGCAAAGATGTGGCTACAT
>NW_005250570.1:0-269 GCF_000412655.1 Myotis brandtii | reverse complement strand
CCATCACTGAGCTAGGGCCTGGCTGGACTTATTTAACTAATTTTTGAGCTTATAGAGTTGAGATTCAGAGAGATAAAATGACATACACAAGGTCACCTATCTGGTAAGTCTTAAGTTTGTCAACAAAAACAAATCAAAGATAATGTTAAGAAATACTAGGGGATATCTTCCAAGGAATAATACTTGAGTAATAGTTTGTCAAAATATCCACAATTAATGAATATCCAATTGTTTATATAAATACTAGAGGCCCAGTGCACAAAATTTGT
>NW_005250569.1:0-269 GCF_000412655.1 Myotis brandtii | reverse complement strand
GTGGGCTGAACTGCTGACCTCTCAGTCCCTCCTGGGTCGTGGGTGCTGTGGTGACCCAGCACTGACTGCCATCGCCACGGGCGCCGTGGCGACCCAGCTCTGACTGCCGCCTCCATGGGTGCCACGGTGACCCAGCATTGACTGCCACCACCAAGGCGGGTGCCATGTGATTGGTCAGGGGGCCCGCCACTGCCCCACCATCACCCCGCAGAGGGAGGCCCAGGCCAACAGCCAGGGGGCTCCACGATCGCCCCAAAGAGGGAGGCCCA
>NW_005250568.1:0-269 GCF_000412655.1 Myotis brandtii | reverse complement strand
GAGAGAGAGAGAGAGAGATGAGAGAGAAACATCGATCCATTGCCTCTCCTATACGCCCTGACCAGGGATCAAACCTGCAAACTTCTTATGCCTGAGATGACGCTCCAGCCAACTGAACCACCTGGCCAGGGCTCACCTGGGTGTTTTAGTCAAAATGCTGCTTGTTGGATTCCACCTCAGAATCAGAATCTCCTGTAGTAGAGTTCAAGAGTCTATTTTTTAAAAAGCCTCCTATGCTATTGTTGTGTTGGCTGTTGTCATTTTTTTTT
>NW_005250567.1:0-269 GCF_000412655.1 Myotis brandtii | reverse complement strand
AATTTATATCATTAAACTATGTAGTAATATAGAAATAAAACAATCTTATATATTACATTCCAGATGCCATAATTGTAGAATGGTTATAATAATATAAAAGAAATATAGAGTTATAAAATGGAAAAATTCACTAATATTTAAACATGTTATATTCTGCATATAGCGATTGGAATGATTTTTTCCTTTATATTTTGTTTTATGTAAATTTTTTAATAAATGAATAATTCTTTCCTATGAAACAATTATTCTCTCTTATGAAAACACAAATT
>NW_005250566.1:0-269 GCF_000412655.1 Myotis brandtii | reverse complement strand
TGCCTTCTTGCTGTGTCCTCACATGATCTTTTTTCCTGTGCACATGTGACCCTGCTGTCTCTCAGTGTGTCCAAATTTTCTCTTCCTCTAAGGACACCCATCAAATTAGACACCCCATCATTTTCACTTAATCACCTCTTTAAGGGCCCCATCTCCAAGCACAGTCCCATTCTGAGGGACTGGGGATTCGGCCTTAAACATGGAATTTTGGGGGAGGAAGGACACAGGTCAGCCCATCACACCTGGCAAGAGCAGTTTCAGTGAAGCTG
>NW_005250565.1:0-269 GCF_000412655.1 Myotis brandtii | reverse complement strand
AGTGGTGTGTGGGGTGGTCTGGAGAGTGAGAAGTCATGAGTGCTAGCTGGGAGTGCAACAGAAGGGAGGGTACTTCGAGTTAGCAGAGAAGTGCATTTTGGTGATTAAAACTTCCAAACCTATAGTCAGAGCACATAATGCTTACAGAGACAACAGGATAGGATATTTGAAATCCTGGCTGACCTAGCAAACCCAATGTGTCAGTAGTTCCCAAGTGTATTACATAGAACACTAATCCCATAAAATGCTCTGAAAGAAAAACATTTTTT
>NW_005250564.1:0-269 GCF_000412655.1 Myotis brandtii | reverse complement strand
CATAGGTTGACACTCATCCACTGAGCCACACCAGCTGAGCTGGAATGCACTTTCTAACAGGCAGCTTGCAATTTGCTAAACCCAATACATAAGGGTCCTGGGAATTGGTGTGTTTTCAGTATCTCCCCCAAATTTCTCCTGGCAAGTCGGTCAAAAATAGGAGTCCCTGATCCCTCTGTGCTGAATTAGGCCTTCTGCTTGTTAACCAAATAAACGAGCTAAGAAGGCCCCAGATGTTTCTCAGCCAGTAGTTCCCTCTTGCCCAAGCT
>NW_005250563.1:0-269 GCF_000412655.1 Myotis brandtii | reverse complement strand
AAAAAAAACAGGGTTTCTTGACTCCCTCATCACCATCTTTTCTAATTGCTGCTCACAGCCCTCTCCACAAGCTGGGGCTTAACACTCTGCCCCAAAAGAACATAGTATCAGCATAGATCAGGAAAACATTTTCAGGTCAGTCTGCTAAAATGGTGAGATTTTTGCAATTTTTTTTCAAGATTTCTGACATGTTTCAATACACAATTTATAACTGGCCTCCAAAAAATTCATTAAAAAACACAAAACCACAAAAGTTAGAACATAGATTA
>NW_005250562.1:0-269 GCF_000412655.1 Myotis brandtii | reverse complement strand
TGACAAGACTGCTGATATTCCTGTATGTCTGTTGAATTTTGGATTAACATCCAGGTGGATATTTCTGAGATTATTCAAAACAGAGAATAGCCAGGCACCATATAACCCAGGTGCCTCTGTCACCTGGCTGTAGGCCCCCTGGGCTGTTGAAACCTTGTGTATTATTTTTTCATGTTAGTTACAGGAAAAACACAAAAGGATGAGGGATAGAACAGCAAAAATTGACCAGAGTTGGCTTAAACCAACATGGCACTGAACCTGACCTCCAG
>NW_005250561.1:0-269 GCF_000412655.1 Myotis brandtii | reverse complement strand
TACAGCACAGTAGCTGAAAGGTATAGTGGAGTGATTTTTGTAAATGACATGACACAGTTACATTCTATCTTTTCAGGGTATCACAAACAAAATATATCAAAGAATGAACTTACTAAGATATGTAGGTGACATATATCAAAGAATGAATTTCCTAAGGTATATATGTGACATTTTGAGGAAACTGTAAAGTGAAAATACTGTATTAGTTATCTGTTTCTGTATAAAAATTGACCACAAATCTTAGTATCTTAAATCTGGCACAATTATTA
>NW_005250560.1:0-269 GCF_000412655.1 Myotis brandtii | reverse complement strand
TATAGCATCATTTTCTCTTCTGAACAGGTAAAGCCAACACTGCTTAGGTTATTTTGAGATAATAAATGCCATCTCATCTTTCTCGGTATGCATCAACCTATCTAATTAACCAGCAGCACTAGTAATTCCGATGGTTGTATTCTTCCTGTGAGAAGGTAATTGTGTATTGCCATCCCAGATGTCTCTAAGACTATAGTTTGTTTGCTTGTTTTGTTAATCCTCACCCTAGGACATTTTTCCCATTGATTTTTAGAGAGAGTGGGAGGAAG
>NW_005250559.1:0-269 GCF_000412655.1 Myotis brandtii | reverse complement strand
AGGGTATCTGGGAGTGTCGGCTCTGCACATGCAGGCTGTCGTGGGGCAGCGACCTCGCCTCTACCACGTCCTGTCTGTCAGTGGGGACCAGAGGGCACCAGGCTCGCTGCACACGGGAACTGTTGGAGCTCTGCCTGGCACGGGTGGTGCTGTCGGTGTGAATCCTTTAGGTGCTGGGTGGCCTGGGGACTCATAACACCCCAGCTCCCCCTACACCTGCTGTAATGCCCCCACTTTCCTGGGAGGGTTCTGCCCACTTAGCTCTGTCA
>NW_005250558.1:0-269 GCF_000412655.1 Myotis brandtii | reverse complement strand
AGGATAAAAACCGCAATACATTAAATAAATTGTGCTTTGCTTGGTCACACTGTCCCTTTGGTCTTTGTTATTCCCACACTCATGTGGGTCTCCATCCTAGACCTCACTCATGAGCTCAGGGTCTCTCTCTGCTCTGCTCTGCTCTGCCTTGCCACTCCCTCATTCATTCATTCATTCACTCGGCGAGCCTTGGTGGAGTCCCCCTCGAATGGGGCTTTTTTCTAGGGTTCCACGAATAAACACCAGGTGTTCTTCTCGGGAAGCTTATA
>NW_005250557.1:0-269 GCF_000412655.1 Myotis brandtii | reverse complement strand
CTGTGATCAGGTTGTCACTGCCTGCCACCTTCTGGTTGGATCGGGGAAGTGCAGCATCAAATCTAGCAGAATATGGAGTCAGAACTGGTCTCTTCCTGGAAGGCCATTTTAGGAATACCTTAACCAATTTATTTTGCTTCTATTTTTCTTTGTATGTATGTACAAGAAATATAAATGATAACAATATATGTTTGAATGTGTCTAAGCAAGCTCTTTCAAATGTATAAATTAGAACTAATTTTCATGCAATTCCAACTCACCTTGCACCA
>NW_005250556.1:0-269 GCF_000412655.1 Myotis brandtii | reverse complement strand
AGGACAAAGAGGACATACTGTGAGAGATAACTAAGAGAACTGAACAGTAAGCGATCGAGAGTAATCAGTGTTATGAAGAATTACTCAGAGGAGGGAATAATGTTTTCTGATTACGATTCCTGGGGCTGGAATTGGGGTGGGGCTGGCATGGCCGTCCAGGTGATAGGACCCCAGGAACACAGGCTCCAAGTGGAAGAACACAAGCTGGTTTGTTCAGAGTAGAGTCCAAGTGCAGACTCAGTAGGAGAGAAGATGGGAAGGCAGCCAGG
>NW_005250555.1:0-269 GCF_000412655.1 Myotis brandtii | reverse complement strand
AGAGCCTCTTCCACGGTGGAGGCCTCATTGTCACCAGAGGGGAGCCCCTACCTGGAGTTACCTGCCTCAGAGTACCTGTGGCGGTGAACTTAAACAGTGGACAGAAGATAGTAACCTGAGATTCACGGGGGTGGTAGCCCCCAGCAGCTGGAAGTGGAGCGCGTTATAAGAGTCTTGGGAGTGCGTTTCAAAGGGTTTTGGAGGAGGGTCAGGATGAGGCCCACTGAGGGAAGGAGGATAGATTGCTCCAGCCAGTCCTCACTGAGGAG
>NW_005250554.1:0-269 GCF_000412655.1 Myotis brandtii | reverse complement strand
GGCTCACCCTCCCAACGCCTGTGGCTCCAGGTGGGGAGATCGGGGCCCTCAGAAGTAAAACGCAGTGCTCATTGGTGATGATTGACGAGAACCTGGGGAAAGTTTAGTACCGTTGCTCTCTGTAAATCCCGTAAGTCAGTGTAGACTGGCTGCGATCCGGGAGACAGGAAAGAGGCTCTATGCCCCTGCATCCTCTTTCCGGTGTGTGGGAGAGGCCCTCATCCTACGGTCAATCCGTGCACAGCCAGCTGGGTTGGCAGGAGGTGGCA
>NW_005250553.1:0-269 GCF_000412655.1 Myotis brandtii | reverse complement strand
AAGAGAAGAGAAGAGAAGAGAAGAGAAGAGATATGGAATGAAAAGTTCCAAGTCAGACTCCGAAGCAAAGGTGATGACCCCACCCTTCGCTCTTTGCTGAAATTGGAAAGGCTAGGAAGGTGGGGACAAGCTTTTCCGTAGGCAGCAGCCTTCATGGACCTAAGTCATCATGTCACTCCCTCTTGGATCTTCTCTGCCAGGATCTTGACGACCCAAGCATGACACATATGCACATATGTTTTTGGAATTTTGTTCTCGAATGGCTAAGC
>NW_005250552.1:0-269 GCF_000412655.1 Myotis brandtii | reverse complement strand
GCACAAGAAAACTTCTTGAGTCAGTGGAAATATTCTCAATTTTTACTTTGTTGATTATATGGGTATATGAATATACAAAAAAGGCATCAAGCTATACCCTTATGATTCTTGTATTTTTCTGCATATAAATTACACCTCTAGATGTAATACTCTAAAAAGACTATAATATTACCTTTGCAGTATTCTGGCAGAGAATGCATAACCTCAGTCTACTCACAAGGAAATATCAAATGAACAAAAATGAGGAACTTTTCTATTTAAAAAAAAAA
>NW_005250551.1:0-269 GCF_000412655.1 Myotis brandtii | reverse complement strand
CGACAGCTCATACCATCAGTGGCACGCGGTACAGAAAAGCAATTATTGCGACATGGGCATTACGGCCACAGGCCTTCCCCTCCCAGTGAGACCGCATCACTCATGGGCTAGGAGTCAGCCCCTGGCTTTCATGAGCTGCAGACAGGGTAGGAGGGCTGTACAACATAGTCTTTAAGAGAGAGAGATGTTTTCCTTTGGGGGGCCCATGAAGACTTGGTGACATGTTGTAGATGGTCCAAGGTACAGGGCAAGGGGCCGAGTACAGGTGA
>NW_005250550.1:0-269 GCF_000412655.1 Myotis brandtii | reverse complement strand
ATATAAACCTTAACAAATGGTATAGCAATAAGAAGGGGAAAAATAAACTGGAAAGAAGATGGTATCATAAGAGCTGTCATGCTCATTTTTGCCCTGGCATCATAATATTTAAAAGGACCATTTTGTTAAAATTGACCAATTAAGAGAAAATCTTAATGTTTCTGAAATTATTTTGAAACATGTAAATGGAAGATGAGATTTTCCCTTTATGTACCAAATCAATCCTTTCTCAAACAATGGTATATTCCAATTTTATATCAGTATGTCCA
>NW_005250549.1:0-269 GCF_000412655.1 Myotis brandtii | reverse complement strand
CTCCTGCGTGAGCTGGGCATCCCCGCCTGCCCTTCCCGGCAGTGAGAAATGGGCCTGAGCATTTCTGGGTCATGAGTCACGCGTGTGGGTCCTAATTGCCCAGTAAACACACCTCCTGGCGGGAGCGATAAGAGCTGATCAAGGACCGCAGGCGGAAGTGGAATCAGGCTGGGCCAGAAGGAGCCCCAGCGATTTCGCCATCACCGCCCCGCGTGGTGGCACCGGCCGGCCCCTCCCACCGGCTCCCGGGTCCTCACCTGGTCCCCGTG
>NW_005250548.1:0-269 GCF_000412655.1 Myotis brandtii | reverse complement strand
TAGGAATTTGTCCATTTCATCCACATTGTCCAGCTTGCTGGCTTTGTTACCAGTTTTATTTTCTTTCTTTTTGTATGTGTATTGTTAATCCTTACCTGAGGCTATTTTCCCATTAATTTTTATAAAAAGTGAAAGGGAAGGGGAGAGAAACATTGGAGTAAGAGAGACACATTGACTGGTTGCCTCCAGTATGCTCCCTGACTATGGCTGGGGATCGAGCCTGCAACCCAGGTATGTGGCCTTGACTAGAATCAAATCTGGGACCCTTC
>NW_005250547.1:0-269 GCF_000412655.1 Myotis brandtii | reverse complement strand
ATTTGAACAGGCTTATAAGTGGCACAATACAAAATGATAGAGGGGAAAAATAAACTAAAACTGAAAAAGTTTCTTCAACTACAGAAACCTATCCCCCAGAGCCCCTGGGGAGACAAGTGAGTGAGTCTGACACGGCAGATTCTAGTTGCAAACAGGGATTCTTACAAAGGAAATAAAGGCTGAGATTTGGATATAGCTAGGAATTTCATTTGTTTCTGAAATAAATTTATGTCTAAATATTCTATATGTTGCTACTTGCAACCCATTAT
>NW_005250546.1:0-269 GCF_000412655.1 Myotis brandtii | reverse complement strand
TCTGAAAGGTGCAGCCCAGGGTGATTCCTGGCCCGGGGACCCACTGGCCCTCTGAGTCTCAACGGGGCCTAGACAGCTTTCAAAAATGTCGCTTTGCAGCCAACGTCAGTTTCCACCCTTGGTTCTGTAGGTTTGGCTGCCCCCCACCTTCCCGCCCACCAGTCCCCATACACGAGGAGCTGCACAGCTGCCGACCCCCGACAGCAGAGACAAACAGCCCGCGCCCACCTGCCCCTCCTGGGCCTGCATCCGCGCTCAGAACTGCTCCT
>NW_005250545.1:0-269 GCF_000412655.1 Myotis brandtii | reverse complement strand
GTGCCTAAAAAGTGAAGTTTGGGCTTTTTACCCAGGAAGGAGTACAGGGCCAATGGAGGGTCTTAGAGGAGTGATCTCTTTCTCAAGTCTTGTTTTTCAAAGGCTACGCCTGAGAGGAGGACACTGGAAGGCTATTAACATTTATTCAGCAATTCCTGTGCATTAGGCATTCTCAGCATTTCATATTATTTTTATTGTGTCAACCCTTTATGAGGGTTAAAAATATCGGGAAGCCCTGGACAGTTTGGCTCAGTGGATAGAGCATTGGC
>NW_005250544.1:0-269 GCF_000412655.1 Myotis brandtii | reverse complement strand
CACACCACCCTCCCAGCACTTCTGTGTGTTCACCAACTAGAAGCTCTCTGACTTTATTGTTTAGGAGCTTTTATGGAAGTTTCATTATATAGGCATGATTGATTAAACTATTGGCCATTGGTGATTGAACTTAATCTCCAGCCCCCTCTCCCCTCCCTGAAGGTAAGGGGATGGGGCTAAAAGTTCCAGTCTTCTAATCATAGCTTGGTCTTTCTGGTGATCAGCTCCTACCCTAAAATTATCTAAAGGCCCCTCACCAAGAGTCATCT
>NW_005250543.1:0-269 GCF_000412655.1 Myotis brandtii | reverse complement strand
TTTTAAGGAAATTATTTTATACTTTATTCAAAATTAGCTTTGCTACTTTTATACTATTTTGATGCCCTCTATGTAAATCCCTTATTTTTTTAATCCTCACCCGAGGATATATTTATTGGTTTTAGAGAGTGAGAGAGAGATCATTGATAAGTTGCCTCCTATACGTACCCTGACCAGGGATCAGACCTGCAACCTAGGTATGTGTCTTAACTGGGAATCAAACCCACAACCGTTTGGTGTATGGAACGACACTCCAACCAACTGAGCTG
>NW_005250542.1:0-269 GCF_000412655.1 Myotis brandtii | reverse complement strand
GAAATAAAAATTATTTAAAAAAAAAAAAGCTTATGAGGGCAAATTAAAAATACAATGCTACAATGCTATCCCCTCCAAAAAAAAATCAATGGAAAAAAATCCTTGAGGGAAGATTAACAACAAAAGAATCAATAAATTAAAAAAATAAAAATTGGGGTTTTATAAGTTTTATAGCCATTTAAATTTTATGGGTTTTTCTAAAATGCTTAAAGAATTTAAAGTCTTTGTATTTTACTTTATTTTTTTAATAAATCTTTATTGTTCAGATT
>NW_005250541.1:0-269 GCF_000412655.1 Myotis brandtii | reverse complement strand
ATGACAGACCTTTCTCCAGTTCCCCAAAACCCTGTGCTTCCAGAAAAGTGGAGATGGAACCGGAAGTGGGCAGGTCATCATAGTCACCCTCTTGGCCTAGGAAAAGACAAAGAAAACAGAGGACCAACAGCAAATTTTCTCTTTTGGAAGAAGAATCCCAAATATATTAAATATAAAAATTTTTCTGATCCTCAAAAAAAAAATCAAAGAGTCAGCTTCTGGAATCATTTGGAAAAACACAGGACCTAGGAAACAACACCTTCAACTGG
>NW_005250540.1:0-269 GCF_000412655.1 Myotis brandtii | reverse complement strand
AAACGCTTTTCAAATCTCTGCCTGCATCACGGTTGCCGCTGTCCCCTTGACCAAAAACAAATCACGTGGACAGGGCGTTCTAGAGCTTTGAGGTTATGAGAAGGCTCCAGCCCAGGCTGGACCGGGGACCTCCAGGTTCCAGTCTTCTGTTGCAGCCTAGGGGTTCCCCGGCCCCATGTCACACGGCCTCTGTGAAGGGGACTGGAGGATGTGTGTCACGGAGGGGAGGGGCACAAGGCCAGAGTGGGAATGAGGCAAGTGTCCTGGGA
>NW_005250539.1:0-269 GCF_000412655.1 Myotis brandtii | reverse complement strand
AGGGGCTGCACTGCTCTAAGCAGTAGACTTCACTTAAGTTCAGTAGCAAAGGCTGACATTTTCCTGTACCTTGTTGCCAACTTCTGAGGTGACACCCTGTCTGGAAACTACAGACCATACGTCCTGACAACAAGGAGACTTTGTATAAAGAATCAGCCTTTTCCTCCCCAGCTGCCTGTGGAGAACAGCACAGGAAGTGTATCTTTCATGCATCATGCTTATGAAGTGAACATTCATTATAAAAACAAATTTGTAATTGGTGTAATGTG
>NW_005250538.1:0-269 GCF_000412655.1 Myotis brandtii | reverse complement strand
TGGGGACCACTTTCCTGGGGGGCTGAAGCAAAGTCCCACAAACTGAGGGTTAAAGGAAGAGACGTGGACCCTCACAGTCCGGGGTCAGGATCTGAAATCCAGGTGTGGGCAGGGCTGGCCCCTCCACAGGCTCCCGGGCGGGCAGCTGCTTCCTGCCCCTGCCAGCGTGGGGGCTCCAGGCAGCCCCCCGCTCTACGCCTCCACCCACATGGCCTTCCCCACCCTGTCTCCTCTGGGTTAGGGCCGTTCCAAGTCCAGAATGGCCTCAT
>NW_005250537.1:0-269 GCF_000412655.1 Myotis brandtii | reverse complement strand
GTGAACTCGGTGAATGCTTCCACTTGTTTGTATCTTTCACTGTCTCTTTTTCAATGTTCTAGTCTCCAGGTCTTTTACCTCCTGGGTTCACTTTATTCCTAGGCATCTTGTTGCTGTTGCCATGGTAAATGAAATTGTTCTACTGGTTTCTCTTTCTGAGAGTTTATTCCTGGGAGATAAAAATGCCATCAATGTGTGGATGTTAACTTTGCATCCTGCTGCTTTGCTTTTAAAGTTGCCTGCACAGTGTTTTAGTTGTAAATGCAGGT
>NW_005250536.1:0-269 GCF_000412655.1 Myotis brandtii | reverse complement strand
CCTTCTCTGTGGCTGGGCCGGGACCGGAGTGCCAGGCTGCAGTTACTGAGACAGCTCCTCCAGCGGGGAAACGTGTGGCCGGGACTCCTGGGCTTAGAGTGGGGAGCGCTCTGAGAGGACGCCAGGAATCCTGGGCCCAGGAATAGCCAGGGAGCTCCCAGGCACGGGACGTGGTCCCCAGGCCCAGCTCATCTCGACTGGAGTGGGCACTGGCTGCCTCTGAGGCTGGGCTGCCCCAGGCTGAAGCTAGACCTGCCACCCATGGCTCT
>NW_005250535.1:0-269 GCF_000412655.1 Myotis brandtii | reverse complement strand
CATTCCTTGCCACCTCATTCACAAAGCCCTGCAATAATAAACACACTCTTGTGGTGCAAACGTGAAGTGCGGGCTCAGCGAGACTCAAAACAAGTATGAAGGAAGAGTGTCACCTCCTTGGGTAGGTCTATCCCTAAGTATCTACATTTTTTTGTTGCGATGGCAAATGGCGTTGTTTGGTTTCTCTTTCTGAGCGTCCGTTATTGGTGTATGAAGGTCAATTGGGAAAAATAAAAAAGGAGACATATGTACTATTTGTAATACTTTAA
>NW_005250534.1:0-269 GCF_000412655.1 Myotis brandtii | reverse complement strand
CTCCAGTGGGCTAGAGATTCAGTTGAGTTGATGCAGCTTTTAGTCTGAAGGCTAGAATTTCCACACTGCTGTCTTGAATCACTCTTTCTTCAGGAAACCCAATTTATTTTTTTCCTCTTCATCCCTTCAGTAAATTGTATGAGACCTGCCCAAATTATCAAGAATAAACTGCTTTTTCAAATATATATATCTATATATAGGCATATAGATATATAGATATATAGATATTTATATATATATCTCTATATATATCTATATATGTAGATATA
>NW_005250533.1:0-269 GCF_000412655.1 Myotis brandtii | reverse complement strand
CCCCGCCCCCTCTGGATCTCGATTTCCCCTTCAGTGTCATCAGGTTCTGTCAGCCCTGCTAGTCCCACGCCTCCCCCTGCGTGGCGCCTGCCGCACTGACTTAGGACACTCCGCCTGCCCTTAGGTGCTCCGATCTGAGGGAAGAGACGCCTTTCGCAGCCCCAGTGTGCGGTGAGGAGCACAGCCTCGCACACAGGACCTCTGGACCCATCAGAAGAGATGTCATTCTACTCGAAGGAGCCTCCGTGCTAAGGAGGGGGACCCCCTCC
>NW_005250532.1:0-269 GCF_000412655.1 Myotis brandtii | reverse complement strand
GCCCCCACCCTACTCCCTTTATCCCTTATCTTGCATTTTTCTTAACTTAGCACCCCTGATATGTCTTTACTTCGTAATTACTTTGCACATTGCCCCCAACATACCCACAGAACAAAAGCTTACAAAGGGGCAAGGATTTGGTTTTGTTTCCACCTGTATCCCCAGGTCCCAGCACAGTGACTGGTACAGCTTAGATGTCTGTTAAATATTTGTCAAATGAATCATCTCACTAATGCCATTGTCCTGGTGGAAGTAGCAGTGATGGGAGG
>NW_005250531.1:0-269 GCF_000412655.1 Myotis brandtii | reverse complement strand
CCATAATGTTTTAATTACTATAGTTTTGTAGTATAGTCAGAAGGCAGGAATTATAATACCTCTGGTTAAGTTCTTCTTTCTCAGGATTGTTTAACCATTTGGGTTTTTTTATGAGGCCAAACCAATTTTAAAGTTGTATTTCATATGTCTGTGAAAAAATGCCATTGTATTTAGGATAAGGATTGTGCTGAATCTGTAAATGGTTTTGAGTGGTCTGGACATTTTAACAGTCTTAATTCTTCTAATCCACAAGTATGAGATATCTTCCA
>NW_005250530.1:0-269 GCF_000412655.1 Myotis brandtii | reverse complement strand
TATCTACCATTACTGGTGGCTAATAAATAAAGCATTTCTCCTCTTATCTTATTTCCCTTTTATGGGTGGTCCTGCCCTCTGGAAGCTCACATTCTATGAGGAAGAAAGACATAAAGCTCATTTCACTGCAGGCTGTAGGTGCCATGGGAGTGGTCAGCAGAAGGATACAGGACCAAAAAGGAAGACAACCTGAGCCTGTCTGAGGAGGTCATGGAGGGCTTCATGGAGGTGATGGCAGAGCTAGAAGTCTGTTGCTTCTATGAAGGCAG
>NW_005250529.1:0-269 GCF_000412655.1 Myotis brandtii | reverse complement strand
TGTGTGTGTATTCTACCAATATCATACTATTTTGATTTCTGTATATTTGTAGTATAGTTTGAAGTTGGGGAGTGTGAAACCTCTAGTTTTCTTCTTTTTTCGTCCTCAAGATTGCCCTGCTTATTTGGGGTTTTGTGTGGTTCCGTACAAATTTTAGGATTTTTCTGTTCTACTTTGGTGAAAAATGCCATTGTGATTCTGAGAGGAAAAAGGTGTTCAGCATCACTAGTTGTTAGGAAAATGCAAATCAAAACCATAATGAGATACCA
>NW_005250528.1:0-269 GCF_000412655.1 Myotis brandtii | reverse complement strand
TTCAGGTGCTCTGTCAGGTTATAGGTCCCCCATCCATTCCACTGCTCCCGTTCCGTGGGGTCAGCAAAGGCCCTGCTGGCCCCTGTCCCCGGCAGCTGCCCTCTGCAGGCCGAGCCCCTGTTCTCACTGCTTGTCCCCCCCCAGGGTCTTGGCGCCCCCTGCTCCCAGCGGTTCTGATGTCTTTAAACAGATGCTGAGAAAATGTCCCTGGCTCTCCTGGTAGTTCTCTATTATTTGGTTCTGCTGAATGGTATCCCCTAACGTCCCCA
>NW_005250527.1:0-269 GCF_000412655.1 Myotis brandtii | reverse complement strand
CTCTCTCTCTCTCTCTCTCTCTCTTCCTCCCTTTCTCTCTCTCTCAAAAGCAATAAAAACATATCCTTGAGTGAAGGATTTAAAAAACACATGCTATAAATAATTTAAGTCTATCTTGATTACACATAGGTGAAACAAGAATTGAGATGAAGAAATAAAGGTAGTGAAGCTATCTGTCATATTACCTACTTGTAATACCTGAATCCTCACAGGGTGATATAAAAGCAGACAAAATACTAAGTTCTAACCTGTGGAGAGTCCCATAGGAG
>NW_005250526.1:0-269 GCF_000412655.1 Myotis brandtii | reverse complement strand
TATAAGTGAGATCATACAGTATTTGTCTTTCTCTGTTGCAAGTATTTTCTCCCACTCTGTAGTTTGTCTTTCATCCTTTTAACAGGCTTTCTCAGGGCAAGTGTTTTTAATTTTGATGAAGTTCAATTTATAAATGTTTCCTTTTATGGTATCAATTTTAAGAGCTCTTTGCCTAGCCCTAGATTCTGAATATTTTATCCTACATTTAAAAAAAAAGTTTTATAATTTTACATTTAAATCAATAGTCCATTCTGAATTCATTTTTTTTT
>NW_005250525.1:0-269 GCF_000412655.1 Myotis brandtii | reverse complement strand
AAATTTTGTATTTCTATAAAAAGCAATTTTCTTCATAATACCTCAAAACTGAAAACAGTCTGAATGTCAGTCACAGTTGAATGTATAAACTGCTTTCTTGTATATCCATACAAGGAAGCACTATGCAGCACCAAAAATTGACTATTGATATATTCTACACCACTATGATGCATGATAGAAACCAGAAACAAAATCATTGCATACTGCGGGATTCCTTTTATATGAAATTCTGGAATAGGAAGAAAATAAGCTATAGTAACTGGTAGCAG
>NW_005250524.1:0-269 GCF_000412655.1 Myotis brandtii | reverse complement strand
AGGTGTGACATCTTGCTCAGATGTCCTTACAAAGACAGAATAGACATTAGGTCAGAGAGAGAAAGAGATTACCGGCATCCACAAGTTAGAGCTCTAGAATGTTTTATGGGAATAAAAGCAGGAAGAGGCTTCTAGTTCCTCCACCAATTTGAGTAAACTTAATTTCCCGAGCCAGAGAATGCCAGGTAAGTTCCTGGAGGTTAGAGACAGCACGAGTGCAGGGGTCAGTTGGTAAGTTCTGAGGCCCCCAGGGGTAGGGGGTGTGGGAA
>NW_005250523.1:0-269 GCF_000412655.1 Myotis brandtii | reverse complement strand
TGCTTCTCATAAAATGTGGATGGCCGTAGCAAAGGGGGGAAAAAAGTCTTTTTCCTGTCTTTACAGTATGTATTTTAAGGGATGCAGAGGTAAATGAGACAAGGTATAAGGTACTTACCTTTCTTACTATGTAGAGGAGGATATGATGTGAATGCAAATAATTATGTTCCAAAATGAGATTAAAATTATATGTGAATATAAAAGAAATAATTAGGTATGAGGAACAAGTATGTTTTATTTTTATTTTTAATCCTCACCTGAGGATATTT
>NW_005250522.1:0-269 GCF_000412655.1 Myotis brandtii | reverse complement strand
CCTGGATATGGGATGAAATAACAGCAAGTAAAATGGGCACAGATTCCATACTCACGGTGCTGAGAATGTAACAGATGAGAAAGACAAGGAAAGTCAGTACACTCTACAATGTTTTGACCAGGGAAGTCATAACCTATGGGAACATATAGCAGAGACATTTATGCACATGTCTGAAGGACAAGTTAAACTTCTCTGAACCTACCAAACAGAGGTAATGACACCTTCATTGGAATCTTTTGTGAGGATTGGAGATAACTATTGGAAAGAGG
>NW_005250521.1:0-269 GCF_000412655.1 Myotis brandtii | reverse complement strand
CAAAAGTTGTAACATACATGTAATGGTAATATAAGGAAAAGAGAAAGGAACAGAAGAAATATTTGAAGCAATAATAACTGAGGATTTCCCCCAAATTAATGTCAGACATGAAATCACAGATCTAAAAAGCTCAGAGAACTCCAAGCAAGATAAATTAAAACAAATTTTAAAATCTTAGAACTATGCATTCAAACTGCAGAAAATGACAGATAAAGAAAATATATTAAATGTCAGGGGATATTGAAAGAAGTCAGATATTTCTTGTTTGC
>NW_005250520.1:0-269 GCF_000412655.1 Myotis brandtii | reverse complement strand
GGCAAAGACCCAAATGCTATTGGAAAGTAAAACTTTAGACCTTAATACTTAGGTATGTCTTACTATAACTGAATTTATGACCTCTTAACATGAAGGAAGAGAGAGCATTTATGTGGGGGATATAAGCAAGAGGGTTAGGGATTCTTCTGGTGGGAAGGACAGTGAGCCTATAGCTTATTGCTACCATAACAGCATAGGCCCGCCCTGTTACTATCTTTACTCATGCAGCAGGAGAATATATTTTTTGAAACAGTATCTGCTGTATATTT
>NW_005250519.1:0-269 GCF_000412655.1 Myotis brandtii | reverse complement strand
GACAATTTGCATATTAGGTTTTTATTATATAGGATAAGCATAGTGGTAGAATAATGAACTATGTGAAAATATTTATTTTAAATATGTTAATGTAATGTTTGATAAATAAAGATATAAATCTAATCTCCTACCCCTAGTATGTTTACTCTATCACAAAACTTCTTAGCTTTAAAATGATTTGTATACACAGCTTTCTTTTCAAATCAGCAATTTAATTTTTCAGCAAGTATTTATTAAGCACTAAGACTTGGGGGGAAGCAGTTAACAAG
>NW_005250518.1:0-269 GCF_000412655.1 Myotis brandtii | reverse complement strand
CTCTTTATTCTCTCCCCATTCCTCTTCTCTCTGGTAATCACCCTTATATTGTATGTGTCTATGAGTTTGTTTTTTGTTCATTTATTGCTTTCTGTTTTATATCTCACATAAGAATGAAATCACACGCTTTTTTGTCCTTTTCTGTCTGACTTATTTGGCTTAGCATGATACTCTCAAGATTCATCCATATTGTTGCAAATGACAGTATTTCATCTTTTCTTATTCTAGAAAATGTTTTATTTTTTTATTTTTAAAAGTAATTTTTTATT
>NW_005250517.1:0-269 GCF_000412655.1 Myotis brandtii | reverse complement strand
GAAAATAACTGTTTGTTACACTGTATTATAAAAAAATGATAGTCTTCCTGGGAAAAAGTGGTTATGAACTAAAAAGTTTGAAAATTTCTATTTCTTAACATCTTTTTTACTCATTTGCTTTCTGATATCAGGGTTGTTTTTGGTTGTTATTTTTTAATGTTTTCCTTAATTTTTTAGAGAGTGAGGAAGGGTGAAGGAGAGAGAAACATAGATCATTACCTCCAATACACATTCTGCCTGGGGACTGAACCTGTAATCTGGGTATGTGC
>NW_005250516.1:0-269 GCF_000412655.1 Myotis brandtii | reverse complement strand
TCCTAGTTCATAGGTCGACACTCACCACTGAGCCACGCCGACCGAGATAACTTTTTGCTTTTGTTTGTTGTTTGGTTTTGCTATTGCTGTCCTGTCTCTGCAGAGCTGTGCTCCATGGGGAACTGTCTGGCGACGGCCAGTGTGGGGCCCCCGGAGCAGGGCCCACAGGCCGTGTCGGGGTGAGAGGCCCATCTACTCCCCAACAAGGGGGGCTGTTTTGCCTGAAGGACACTCAGAGGGGCCCCGAGAGACAGCACAGCCAGCGTTTG
>NW_005250515.1:0-269 GCF_000412655.1 Myotis brandtii | reverse complement strand
AGTCCCTAGGCCTGGCCTGCGATCAGGGCCATCTTCCATGGCTGCCCACAGCCAGGCCCCCCCTCTCCCCCGTCACCCACCTCTGGTTCCCCTTTCTTCATAGGGTGATCAGTTCCTGACTCGTGGGAAAAGGGACTGAGAGGTCGGCTGTTACTACCCGCTCGCTGGCCCCACCTCCGCCACGGGTTCCCTCTGTGTGTGGGGCGACCGGTGGGGCGGGGGCCTTGGCTTGGCACCGCCCGCATCCCCCACCACCCACCCCCAGTTCC
>NW_005250514.1:0-269 GCF_000412655.1 Myotis brandtii | reverse complement strand
TTATATTTTTCTCCTACCAATAAGTACTCATTACTTATAAAAATTACCATGTTGTTTTTCTTGTATTTACTCATCAATTCTTGGTTATTAAACTTTTATTCATTCATTTTTAAAAGAAAGGTTTAAATTTCATAGTCCTCTCCTAGAAATTTGTGTTCCATATAAATATTTCCTTTCTTTATCAATATTTCAACAGCTCTATTTATTTAAAATTGCATTGAATTTATTGGGGGTAACATCTATACTAATAAAAGGGTAATATGCTAATT
>NW_005250513.1:0-269 GCF_000412655.1 Myotis brandtii | reverse complement strand
CAGGGCCAGACCAAATGATTTTGCGGGCCTTAAATGGACCACAGGCCGCACGTTCCCCACCCCTGCTCTAGGGTCTCAAATATTTAGAAAAATGATTGGGTTAAATCCTCTATGTCATAACTCTTGTCTTGAATTGTGAATTTTTAAAAAGGTTTCAGTGTGAAACCCTTTAATATCCAAGTACCTAATAGGTAGGCCTAACGAATAATAAACTTTGCTATTATTTATTCATATCAGATGCACTGCTAAGAGCTTTTGTTTGAATTAGC
>NW_005250512.1:0-269 GCF_000412655.1 Myotis brandtii | reverse complement strand
GGGCATGCGTTTTCCTTGTATCCTAATGCAAGCTGGCTAGAGAATGAATTCTCAGATAGAAATGGC
Organism: Myotis brandtii; assembly: GCF_000412655.1. Taxonomy (NCBI): domain Eukaryota; kingdom Metazoa; phylum Chordata; class Mammalia; order Chiroptera; family Vespertilionidae; genus Myotis; species Myotis brandtii. The sequence continues at coordinate 203 of NW_005250512.1, read as the reverse complement.
TGCTCTGCAGGTTAACAGAAAAATGCCACTATTGCAGGTGTAAATTAGGGTGCACACATTTGTATTATTAGAGGGGGCTTTTGTGGGCAGTTTTATATTATAAATGCCAAATTAACTGCTATAGATAATGTTGCTGATCATTATTCTTATTTTATACTAATAGATGCTCATAAAAATCATTCGACCTGAGATATAAAAATAGA
>NW_005250511.1:0-269 GCF_000412655.1 Myotis brandtii | reverse complement strand
TTTTATTATGTAAAGCACCACATTTTGGTTTTATGGATTTTTGTTGTTGTTCTTTTTCTGTTTTATATTTCAGTATTTTCAGCTTTGACCCTTATTTTTTTTGGTTTACATCACATTTAATGTAACTTAATTACATTACATTTACTCTTTTAGTTTCCTAGTGTGGTACGTGAAGTCATCGATTTGAGACCTTACCTTTCTTTTCTTTTTTTTTTTGGTCTGTGTGGCCTACATATCAATATTATTTTATTTTTTTAAATATATTTTTT
>NW_005250510.1:0-269 GCF_000412655.1 Myotis brandtii | reverse complement strand
ATACTTATAGTTTTTCAAGCAACTGCTTGAAGACAACACAGCAAAAAGCCCTATCACCACTGTGTTGAAAAATCATAGATGGGATATTTTTGTTGGTATATCATGTGTGACTATGGTCTGCGTACAAAGATCATTGAGCATCACACACTTTGAACGGTGTTTTTTCTGTTTCTGAGATCAGTTTTCATTTACTTATTGCATCTAATATTTTGGCAAGCATCTTGCGGTTTTGTAAATATCACCTAGACAATATAAAAGTAATCTTTATA
>NW_005250509.1:0-269 GCF_000412655.1 Myotis brandtii | reverse complement strand
CTCCTGCCCTCAAACACTGGTGCTCCTGGTTCTCTGGTCTTCGGTATTGAACTAAAACTTACACCATTGGCTCCATGATGTACCCAGAAGCAGAATATACAGAGAGAACCCTGACTACTTTAAAATAAATATGGATTAAAAACATTCTCAAATATAAAAGTTGCGAGAATTAACCTAAATACACAAGCAAAAGAGAAAACAACAAGGAATTTCTATAACTATATAGAGAGTGTAGCTAAGGGAAATTTAGATCTTTGGAAAGAGTGAAG
>NW_005250508.1:0-269 GCF_000412655.1 Myotis brandtii | reverse complement strand
CACACACACACACACACACACACACACAATCCAAGAAAACGGGCCTCAGATCAGAAACATTAAAACGAGGACAATTAAGCGTGTCCCCCCGTTAATCGCATTAACTGGCTGCTTACAGGGGCCCCAATTAGCAGACTCTAAAAAATAACAATAGCCCGTTCCCCGGGAAAGCAGCTAAATTACTTGCTTCTCCCCCCCGTAAACCTAATCTATAAATACATTGATTATAGCCGTTAAGAGGGTCTTTCTAATTTTACGGAACGAAGGGC
>NW_005250507.1:0-269 GCF_000412655.1 Myotis brandtii | reverse complement strand
TTTTTTTAGACCTAAAAGATGCATGTAGGGATGTCTATTCACAGAATCCTCGAAAGTCAGATCTGTAAGGATCTGATGAAAAAAATTATTATCTCATTTTACAGATCAATAAAGTGATGTCCAGACAGGAAATGACTCGCTGAGTAATATGCACTGAATGGGTCTACTCTCCTCCCTCCCTCCCTTCCTTCCACAGTGACCATCCAGGTGCTGGGCACCGTGCCGGGTCCTAGAAATAACAGCAATGGACATGGCAGGCGATCTCATGA
>NW_005250506.1:0-269 GCF_000412655.1 Myotis brandtii | reverse complement strand
CCGGGGAGGGGTTGGGCTGCAGGAGCTCACTCTAGGAATCAGCCATCACCCCTCCGACGCTCCCCCCACTTCACCCACCCCCACCCCTCACCCCTGCCCCAAGGCAGCTTGCCCTGCTGAGGGTCTTTGCAAGGCGGCTCTGAGCTTGGAGGCAGAGGACCACCGCTGGAGGCTGGCCTTGTTCTCACCCCAGCGCGCAGGAGAGGCTGACCACAAGCCCAGAGGGGAAGGAAAGTCCAGAGAGGGAGACAGCTCTCACGGCACTCAGG
>NW_005250505.1:0-269 GCF_000412655.1 Myotis brandtii | reverse complement strand
AACAAAATTAAATAAGCTTGTAGGAAAGATGAGTTAACGTGCATTTCCCAACTCAGGCATGTAAGATTTTTGAAAAACAAATGTTTAGATGAAATGAACAAAAGGAAAAAAAAATACTGTGCTTGGGGAATGCTTGGACATATTATAATATTCTACCTTATACAAAGGTACATAGTTACCTGGATCCAACTATGGAAATTAAGATCTAAACTAGTAAGTACAATGCTTTTTCAACTCACCATTTTCAAGAATAAATATTAAGATGCACA
>NW_005250504.1:0-269 GCF_000412655.1 Myotis brandtii | reverse complement strand
GGAAAGTCAACTGTCAACCTTCAGAAAACCAAGGTCCAGTAAAGCAACTGTTCAGCAATGGAAAAGGTCACACTAAGTAAGCAGGTGCCTAGCTGTTTCTACTATAAGATTTGTCCTATCTCCTTTATGGTACTTCCTAGTTAAATTCAACATTCTTTAATATTGATGTACTGTTATTTTAACTTTACATTTCTATTTTTTTGTAATCAAAGGACAATTGGGTGGGAAAATGTAATGCCTCTCTCTCTCTCTCTCTCTCTCTCTCTCTC
>NW_005250503.1:0-269 GCF_000412655.1 Myotis brandtii | reverse complement strand
TTTAGTGCAGGTAAACTTGCAGTTAATTACATTCTAAACAACACACTTTTGTTTGGGCCTCAGTTCCTCTATGTGTAAAATGAAAGTGTTGGTAGTATTACTAGTGAAATTCATTATTTTGATATTTTTTGGAGACACTTCAAATTGAATATGAACCAACTTCAAGTCAAATTTCCACATCTCCACAGCAAGGGTTTTTGGTTTAATAATAGATTAGGCAGCTTGTGTAGTCATTCAAGCATAAATTAGTTTACAAAAAGGATAAACTA
>NW_005250502.1:0-269 GCF_000412655.1 Myotis brandtii | reverse complement strand
TACATTATTTTGGGACACCCCGTATCATGATAATAGTACTCAGTTTTCTTTAGGAAAATCATCTCTCTTCACTCTGTTTCTGTGCTTGGGGTGAAGCTTTCCTCAGTTTCCAGAGCTGGAGAATGTGACCTTAACTTAATCACTTCGCATATTCCATCCCTCTAGCCACAGTGATTGACTTAGGATGGGCACATCACCCTAGTTAGCTTATGTGAGCCAAGAGAACGTACACCCGGAACTCCATGCTATCATGGAGTCAGATGATCTCT
>NW_005250501.1:0-269 GCF_000412655.1 Myotis brandtii | reverse complement strand
ACTTGAAACAATTTTTCTGTATGTGGTAAAACTCCAACTTGGGTCATTGCTTCACCTGCTCTTGTGGCTTCCAGGGCACACTTGCTGCCTCATCCCTGTTAGCTACTCTGGGGTTTCCCTGACAAATGGCTCACATAGAAAACAAGGTTAGGATTTGGAGACACACAGGAATGGCCTCAGTTCCCACTCTAGATCAGTGTCCCATGGGCCCCCTTGGTTGTGAGCTGGAGAGAGACATTGAATGTGAGGAAACTACATACAGCCGGCTC
>NW_005250500.1:0-269 GCF_000412655.1 Myotis brandtii | reverse complement strand
TCTGTGTTCTCACGGCCTGCTTCCTCATCCTGCAATGTCGCCCGCAGCCCCAGGCACCACACCTCACCCCCAGCTCTGGATGCCGCATACACCTCACCCACCCCCTTCCCTCTGGCCCCCATGCACGCGAGGTTCCGTGCACGATATGAATGCAGCGTTCTCTCGTCAGGCTGCCTCCTGCTGACTTGATTTCTTGGCCAAAAAGGTGCGGAGGAGGGAAGGGGGCTTTCCTGGCCCCACAGGAGGGACTCACCCAAGGGCAGGGGGAG
>NW_005250499.1:0-269 GCF_000412655.1 Myotis brandtii | reverse complement strand
CCATTGTGGTCTGAGAAGATGTTTGATATGATTTCAAAGTTTTGATTTTGGGAAGACTTTGCCTGTCACCCAATATGTTGTCCTTCTTTGAAAATGTCCCTTGTGCACTTAAGGAGAATGTATATTCCGTGCCTTTCAGGTGAAATGTTCTGAAGATGCCAATTAAGATACTCTGATGTAGTGAGTCATTTAGGATTGCTGTTTTGTTGCTGTTTTTTTTGTTTGTTTGTTTTTGTTGTTGTTTTTTTTGTGTGTGTGTGTGTGTGTGT
>NW_005250498.1:0-269 GCF_000412655.1 Myotis brandtii | reverse complement strand
ACCTGGTCCTGCCAAATCTCCGAGCTGGACAGCGGCTCGGTTTTTTTCCACTCGAGAGCCATGTTTACTTTCTTCTCTCCAGAACCCAGGTCCCAGGACAGGCAGGAGGAGGAGAGGGCTCTAGGGAGCTTTCAACCAGTCGTCCATTCAAGGGCTAATGTGGGGGGTCCGGAAACTGCCAGGCCCCATAGGACCTGGGCCTGGTGCTGGCGAGGGGCTACCACGTGGATGTTTCTCAAGCCTAGGTTATGACCTCTGATAGTTCTGGG
>NW_005250497.1:0-269 GCF_000412655.1 Myotis brandtii | reverse complement strand
TTCATTTCTGTTTCCCCTTATATGCTGTCGTTTTGACTTAAATGAGGCTTTTTTATATAGCAAATGACCTTCTCAACCAAGAAATAGATAGGCAAGACCCATATTTATTCAAACATAGTGAGATAAATCTTTTTCAATTTCTGAATGATTCATGGGTAGGAAATGAATAGAGAACTCTTCTTGAAATAAGGTTAATAAAGCATTTTAATACCTCCAAGAGAACAAAAAATACTACATAAAATATAGAAATGTTTCTAAAAACTCCTACC
>NW_005250496.1:0-269 GCF_000412655.1 Myotis brandtii | reverse complement strand
AACTGGGAGTCCCTGTAGCTGAGGGCAGCTGGGGAGAGTTTGCGCTGAGACGCTGTCCTTACCCTTCCTCACCCCTCCCTCCGAGGAACGTGCGGGTAAGAGTAACTGTCACTGTGCGTGGTGAGAGGTCTAGGATGTCATTCTGGTGAGGGGTCCCTCGCCCTCCGCGAAAACAATACTCAGAACAGAGCCTTGGAGCCCTGGCCGGTTGGCTCAGTGGATTGAGCATCCACCTGCGGACTCAAGGGTCCCAGGTTCAACTCCGGTCA
>NW_005250495.1:0-269 GCF_000412655.1 Myotis brandtii | reverse complement strand
CCGAAACAGACAGACATTTCAGAATCTGTCTCATCTCGGCAGTGCAAACAATTATGGGCTCCATTTCCTCCAAAGACTTCACCTTCAAGATGTTCATTTATGTCCTTTTCTTTCTTTTTGACACAATCTTCCCTTTTGGAATCAGGTTACTACATCATTCTTCCTAAACAAATTTCTTTCACAGGTCACTATAAACTTGGCTCCCAAACATGCTGCCAGATATTTCATGACCTTCTGAAAAGCAAACGTCAAACTCAAACCCGTGCGCG
>NW_005250494.1:0-269 GCF_000412655.1 Myotis brandtii | reverse complement strand
CAGAAGACAGAGTTCCAATCCACTCTTCAGGACTCACTTTCCTCATTTTATGTTCTTGGTTCCTCTAGTAAATAAAAACCCTACAGTTTTTGAAATTAAAATAAGTGGGGTTTTTGAGGGATAAATAGAACCTCTTCCTATAATTGGATGATTTTAAAACTCTGGATAATTATGGAATTTCTGTCCTGGAATATGTTTATAAAGCAAACAAACAGCCCTAGCCAGTTTGGCTCAGGGAATAGAGCGTCAGCTCACAGATTGAAGGATCC
>NW_005250493.1:0-269 GCF_000412655.1 Myotis brandtii | reverse complement strand
AAGAGAACAATATCTTATCAAGCAATGGTACCAATAAAGTGATAGAAAAAACAAGTAATAACAGAAGAAATTCTAAATTTGAAATATCTGGAATGAAAATTTGCTAGAGAGAATAGAGAACAGATTGGTTCTGGCAGAAGAAAGCATCACTGAACTGGAAAATAGATCAATTATTATTGTCCAGTCTGAGGAAAAGAAAAAAAAAAGGGATGAATACAAATGAACAGAGCCTCAGACACAAGTGGGACAATATCAAGCATACCAACATA
>NW_005250492.1:0-269 GCF_000412655.1 Myotis brandtii | reverse complement strand
TCCTGAAAGCCAAATGAAAAAAGAGTTTTCCATTGGGTCAAACATTGCTGATAAGTTATGTAAAACCAGGTCTAAAACATTATGTCTGGATTTATTAGAGGGAAAACAAGTACTAACCTTGAGAAAAACAATTATATAGAAGAGGAGGGGACTGAAAATTGCTAGAGTGGGCTCAAGAGTGCATGGAAGGGAAATTAGAATCAGTGAGTATAGATAGTTCTTTGAAGGACTTTGTAGCTAAATGGCATGACCTTGGATGATCTCATCTT
>NW_005250491.1:0-269 GCF_000412655.1 Myotis brandtii | reverse complement strand
GAACTTCACTTCTGTCTTGGAGCCATCACAAATGTTCTAACTTTTGGCAGTGGAGACAACACTAAGTCAGGACGCATCAATTTCACATGCAGGTGTTCTCCCCAAAGAAGCATACACATGTGCAAACACAGCCTGGTGATAGAAAACAAATGAAAAGAGCCTAAATAAATTATGATTGAATCAGACAATGAAATACTACACAACAATTAACGTGAGTATACTAGGTGTACATGCATCAATATGGTAAAGTCTCAGAAACATAATTACTG
>NW_005250490.1:0-269 GCF_000412655.1 Myotis brandtii | reverse complement strand
AAAAAGCAGTATTTTACTGAGGTATGAAACACATTAAGTTTTATTTTCAAAACTAAAACCTTTAGGGAAAAATATCATAAATGCCTTTTTTAGACGAAAACATATAAATGTGTATTTTATTATTTTTTTGCATTTCTTCCCATTATGAGTTGGCAGAATGCTATATAATAACGACTAAAATAGAAAGAATAGAATGTTCTATAGGAAAAAAATGTAAGGAACTTAAGGGGACATTAGAAAAAGGAATGGAAACATTTTCCTAATCCTAT
>NW_005250489.1:0-269 GCF_000412655.1 Myotis brandtii | reverse complement strand
GTTCACAGTGGTTCCCAGGGCAGCAGAAAGCACAGATATCCCGCCCAATGTGATGAAGTGCCCGAGCAATGGCTTGTGCAGCAGGCTCCCTGCCCACCGTGTGGAGTGCAGGACGAACTTCTGTGTCTACAGGAAGCTTGTCACCTTCGACTGCACAGTCAAACCTTCCTTTCCCTGTGTTGGTCAGGACTTCAGATCCCAAAAGCACTCTGTCCTCAACATGACTTGCTGATTTTGCTGGCAGCTCCCGGAAACCGACTACAAGTGCT
>NW_005250488.1:0-269 GCF_000412655.1 Myotis brandtii | reverse complement strand
TGTGTGTGTGTGTGTTTTTAAATAACAACTTTATTTAGCGGTCATTGTTCTTTACAAGTGCTTAGTTACTGTAACACATATTTTGGTAGAAATACAGTATCTTGGGTGAGTGTTTTCAAGGAATGGCTCCAAGTTGAGCAATAGGGATATGAAGTTGACAGGATTATCCATGTGATTCAACTGCATAGAAGGCCAGGCAAAGAAAAAGAGCTGAATTTATCAAAGAAACAAAATGAGTTACAGAGAAAACTAAAATTCTATGTCAGGAG
>NW_005250487.1:0-269 GCF_000412655.1 Myotis brandtii | reverse complement strand
ATAAAGAGAGTGACACTGGCTATCCAACTTTCCTTCTCCTTCTAAAAGACACTTTCACAATTTCTGCTTCTTGTGGCTCACATACTGTTCACCACAATTAAGTTCCCGAAAGAGTAGTTTTATTACCGAGGTGCTCAAGAACTTAAAGACAACTAAAAGCAGGATCTAAACAATTATCCCAGGAATTGATGTGATTCCTTGGAGGGGTGAGCTATAGGGCATGGTAGAAAGTTCCTGCTTTGGATTCAGGAGAGCTGGGTTTGAACCCC
>NW_005250486.1:0-269 GCF_000412655.1 Myotis brandtii | reverse complement strand
CATATTGCTTTTCTCAACACAGACTCTAGCTTGCTTTCCTAAGGTATAAAATTGGTCAAACTAAAAATTACATTTTAAAACTGTCAGGAAGGTAGAAATCCACAGGAGAACTAAATTTCACCCATATGTCTTAGAGGTCAAGGGAGAGAATGAAAGCAGTGCCCCACATTGGAAAGACCCAGTTTGGAGCTAGCAGATATATGGTTATTGTAGACCATCGGGATGGCTCGAGGTCTAGTCCTTGGCCTCATATTGCTGACTGCTCGGGG
>NW_005250485.1:0-269 GCF_000412655.1 Myotis brandtii | reverse complement strand
GGGCAGGACCCTGCTCAATGTCAGGCTCCTGCCCAGGTCCTTCTGCCCAGGCAGAGTGCTGTGGGAGCAGAAACCTCCCTCTTCCCACCTGAGTTGCTCCTTCACCTCCTTCCCTCCCCGGAGGTTGCCAGCTGGCACTACTGTCCGCCCAGAAGGAGGGAAGCCGTGGCCAGTTTCCCAGCAGAGTGGTAGTGGGGAAAATTTGCTGCCTCCACTGGAAATGGAATTAAGCAGATGGGCTGGTGGGGGCTCCAGCATCAGGGCCGCAG
>NW_005250484.1:0-269 GCF_000412655.1 Myotis brandtii | reverse complement strand
TTTTAAGCTTCCTTTGGATAAACAAACAAAAGTTGGAATCCAGAGCCAAGCTAGAAGGAGTGATGGGGAGCTAGTAAACACCCATATTTTAGGCTACAACCCTAAAGGACTATACCCTAGAAATAAAAGTGAATCAGAAATAGACCAGCCTCCCTGGCCAGGGACTCTGTTAGAGCATCGTCCCGATAGATGCACCAGGGTTTCAGGTTTGATTCCTGGTCAGGGCATACAGGGGTCAACCAATGAATGCATAAATAAGTGAAACAACA
>NW_005250483.1:0-269 GCF_000412655.1 Myotis brandtii | reverse complement strand
TGAGAATGGGTGGCTGCCTGGGGTACCATTGCTGCTGCTGACAGAGAAACGTCTTCGTCGGGAACTTTAGAAGACAGGGTTTCAGCCCATGGTCACCCCAAAGTCAAAGGAGGAAGGTGGTCAAAAGGTACCAACAACCTCCAGTTATAAGATGAACAAGTCCTGGAGATGACTAAGTTCACACTGCTGTGTGCAATACGTGAAAGCTATTAAGAGAGGTGATTCTACAAGTTCTCATTACAAAGAACAAATCATTTTATCTTTTTTTT
>NW_005250482.1:0-269 GCF_000412655.1 Myotis brandtii | reverse complement strand
GAGAGCAGGAGAGCCCTATTGGCCTCATCACTGTGGACGCCTGCGGCCTTCACTGCAGAGTCTCCCACAGTCTTCAGCAAAACTGATCCTGTCTGAGTGCGCGACCTGGAGTCCCGCTGCCCCATTTCTCCCCAGGGCTGGAGCTGTCACTAAAGCGAGACCTGCCTTCCGGGACCCCCGTCACTGCAGAGTCCCACTCTCTGGGATCAGGATAGCACAGCACCTCGCCATACACAGGACCAGAGCTGCCACTGCTCTGCAGCCCACCC
>NW_005250481.1:0-269 GCF_000412655.1 Myotis brandtii | reverse complement strand
CTAGGTATGTATTTTAGAGAAATTGTCACATATGTGTGTCATGATACGTGTATAAACACTTTGCATTGTTTATACTTATAAAATAAATTGGAATCAACCTATAATGCCATCAACAATGGATCAATAAATAAGCTGTAGCAGCAAATTCAATCAATGGAATATCACTCAGCAGCAATAATGAAGGAATTTGAGTTAAATCTGTTAACCTGAATATAACTCACAAATCTAAATGTTATATATTTTTTTTAATATATTTTATTGATTTTTTA
>NW_005250480.1:0-269 GCF_000412655.1 Myotis brandtii | reverse complement strand
TTTGCTATACAGGTGATTTTTGCCTGGGGAGAAGGCAGCTAGCCAACCCTGTTGGAAGACCTCTCGCCCCACCCTGTGGTCAATAGCCTGAAGCTAATCCAGACTGGGTGCCAATGAGGTTGCAGGCAGAGGCAGATTTCTGGAGGCATTGAGTTTTGCCTGATCTCATCCTGGGCCCAAGGCTAAGAAAAGCAGACACTGTTGCACATCTTGGTCCTTTTCAAAGGTTCCCACAGCCCCAGCAGAGGGAGCCACAAGCTGTGGATTGC
>NW_005250479.1:0-269 GCF_000412655.1 Myotis brandtii | reverse complement strand
TCTTCCATAAAAGTCTGTGTTGGAAGAGTTCTCATGTATAGCTTGGCTACTTGCACAAACTAGTCAAAGCACACAGTGATGGTTTTTTCGGATGCTGGGAAGAGGGGCCTTCTATGGTTTGTACCCCTTTCCCCCCTTCCTTTCACAGACATGGAAGAAGAGGTCACGTCCAGCGATGGAAAACCCCGGCTTTGGGGATAGACTGCTTGGGTTGAACTCTACCACTCACTATTTGTGGGAACCTGGAAAAGTGCATGACCCTCTCTGTG
>NW_005250478.1:0-269 GCF_000412655.1 Myotis brandtii | reverse complement strand
TAAAATTAAAAATGATCACAGTCATTTAAAATATTTTCCCACAGAAATGTGATTATAATCCATGTATGAAACAATTATTTTCAATCCAAAGATTAGGACACTTGGCCAAGTGAAAAAATATGACTTCTGAAGCAAAATAAATGTTTGCTGAATGAGTTATTTTTAAAGAATTCTAAATTATTGTATGCGAAGATTATATAAAATATAAAAGTATGTAATATTATACATACAGAGGATCATGTGATTTGCCAAAATTTGATAAATTATGT
>NW_005250477.1:0-269 GCF_000412655.1 Myotis brandtii | reverse complement strand
CCCGGCAGGCCCCGCCTCCGGGAGGTGGAAAAAAGGTCGCAGGAGGCAAGCCCGTCTTCAGCCGAGCCTTCCCCCCGGGGATCCCAGCCCCTCGCCCGCTCCTCTCCACCCCGAACCTGACAGGAGGTCAGGCGACACCTCCCCCGACCCTGCCAACCCGCCTGCCTCCCCCACCTGAGCGTTCAGTCTCACAAGGCGGAAGCATCAAAACCCAGCGCGGCTCCCCAGAGTTCAGGCCGCCGCCGCTGCCGCCATATTACAGCCTGTGC
>NW_005250476.1:0-269 GCF_000412655.1 Myotis brandtii | reverse complement strand
ACTGGCCCCGTTTAAAAAGTTTGAGGACCCCTGCTAAATGCTGTAGAAAATCAGCGAGGAAAGGACACGATGATTCCTGCTCATAAAGAAGTTGTGAGGTGTCCGAGGAGCAGGCCTTTCAGAGTCTCAGAAACAAGGGGTGTTTCTGCGAGAATCTTCGCCATCTTTCTGTTGGTTCCTGTTCACAGCTGTTTCCCCAACACTTGTTAGGCTCTAGCGCAGTGGTTCCCACACTTATTTGGCCTACCGCCCCCTTTCCAGAAAAAATA
>NW_005250475.1:0-269 GCF_000412655.1 Myotis brandtii | reverse complement strand
AAAAAAAAAAGAATCTGCTGGCATTGGGTCACCTGTTCTATGACAATAAAAGCAAAGTCACTTTCTATTTCTTTGCTCTGCCATCCAGGTCACAGTGGCTTTTGACTGTTATTTGTTGTCCCAGGGTCACATGATGGCTGACTCACCTTCAGTGTAACTTTATATACAAAGTGGAGAAAGGTGGGGCAGGCAAGCTTCCTCCTGCTTCTTTTCTTCTTATCAGGGAATTAAAAGACATTTATCTTTTTACCTTCTTATCAGGAACTGGG
>NW_005250474.1:0-269 GCF_000412655.1 Myotis brandtii | reverse complement strand
AAAGAATGCAGACTTTGAAGTCAGAAGGACTTGCTTTGCAATGTAGATTCTACTGAACCAGTGATGTAATCTTGCCAAGCCTCTATTTCTCCACCAGCAAATTGATAAAAGTGCCCATTTTCTTGGGGATTCAAGAGATGTATAAAGTGCTTAGCACAGGATGCAGGATTGAGTGGGTCAGCAGTAAATGGTTATGATGGGGGTGATGATGAGGGTAAGTAAAATTCGGATCTGTGGTCACAACATGTGTGGTATAACATAAACTATTG
>NW_005250473.1:0-269 GCF_000412655.1 Myotis brandtii | reverse complement strand
TGTATGCCTTTTGGCAGCTCCAAGCCCTCACCCATGCAGTCCTTCCCCATGGGCCCTCTTTGTTCCTAAATCTCCCTAAACCTGCCTATCTCATCCCTAAAGCTGCTTTCACGTAGATCCAGGAAACTTATTTACAGAATTCACCTTATGAAATCAGTTGATGGGCAGTCAGTCAGCAGTCTCTTTTATGGTGACATTTAGTGCTCACTGGGCATTAACCCTGTGGATAAAGAGGGGCCATATGCTAACCTGACAAGCTCAGGGAAGGC
>NW_005250472.1:0-269 GCF_000412655.1 Myotis brandtii | reverse complement strand
TAGTCAACATAGTACTGGAAGTCCTATCCAGAGCAATAAGGCAAGAGAAATAAATAAAAATTATCCAAATTGGAAATAAAAAAGTAAAATTGCCACCTTTTGTGGATGCCATGATTCTTTTAAAAAATACATATTTTTATTGATTTTGGAAAGAGGAAAGAGAGGGAGAAAGGGACAAAAATATCAATGATGAGTGAGAATCATTGATTGTCTGCATCCTGCATGCCCCCTCCTGGGAATTGAGCATGCAACCTAGCATGTGCCTTGAC
>NW_005250471.1:0-269 GCF_000412655.1 Myotis brandtii | reverse complement strand
TCCCAAACACTGAAACAAATATTAAATATTACTTTGTCATACTTTCTTAGAGATTTGATCCTAAAAGGAATAGGAGGAGTTTCTTAGAGAAGTGACCCTAAAAGGAATAGGAGGAGTTTCTTAGAGAAGCGATCCTAAAAGGAACAGAAGGAATCTCCTTCTACTGCTAGATCTGAGCCACAAAATAACTTCCCTCCTACAACAGACACATATTGAAGGTGCACAGTTCTTAGCACACTTGTTCTTCTCTTGAGATCCTCTGGGAATCC
>NW_005250470.1:0-269 GCF_000412655.1 Myotis brandtii | reverse complement strand
CTAACTACAAATCTGCTAAAGTTTATGTGACAAAAAAACAATTAAGAGACTTCTCAAATAAAACCAAACAAAAAAAATCGTTGAAATATATTATCAGAGTTGTTTTTTTATGATTTATAGTTACCTCTAAAAAGGATTTGAATGATTTTATTTGATTATAGAAAACATACTCACTGCTGTAACACACTGCAAATCATCCTCAGAAGATCCCCAGCAAGAAGATTGATAAAGTAGGCCCTGGCCAGGTAGCTCAGTTGATTAGAGCATCA
>NW_005250469.1:0-269 GCF_000412655.1 Myotis brandtii | reverse complement strand
CCTCACCCCTCACCCCTCACCCTTACCTGAGTCCCCCCTCAGCCCACAGTGCACCTCCTCCCTGAGTCCCCCTCAGCTCACAGTGCACCTGCCACCTGAGTCCCCCAGAGACCCGCCCCCCACACCTGGCTCTCTGTCAGCCTCAGCTCCCTCTGCGTCTCCCTGGGGACCCGCCACCTGCCTGTCTTCCCCGAGGCCCCCGAGTGGGCGACTTAATCACCCATGAGGACGCGCACTATCTCAGGTCAGCGCACGCCGGGCACGGGGAG
>NW_005250468.1:0-269 GCF_000412655.1 Myotis brandtii | reverse complement strand
GGCAGTGACCGGGCCCCCAGGGTCCGTGAGGGTGTTGAGATCCTGGGAGCCAGCTGCTCCCTGTGAAGATGGAAGTGCCCGGCACAAGGGATGGGGTGCCCGTGGGGCGGGTGAGGAACCCCTTATCTGCAGGGAGAAACGCGGGGGTGCAGGCGTGGAGCTCCACCCACCAGCGACCCCCCTGGACGTGAGCACACCCAGCACCCAGACAGTGGCTTCTAAATCCACCCGCCCTGAAGGAGGCAGGGCGTGGAGAAAGGGGTGGGGGG
>NW_005250467.1:0-269 GCF_000412655.1 Myotis brandtii | reverse complement strand
GTGGTTTGCATTGTGTCACTGTAGGGCTATCAGACAGTGCTGGCTCAAAATGACGCCTGGCACGGAGCGATCGCCACTGTGGCTATTGTTGCTGTTTAGTGCCTGGCACATGGAAGTGTTTTTCAAGTGGCAGTTTTTGTTCTGAAGACTCTCACCATGCCCTGTGCCCCCGCTTTGGAGATCTGTGCCTGGAACGCATTGTCTGATTCCCTGCCCAGCTTGTCCTATCCACCCACCATAAGTGCTTTTGGACTTTTATCTTTCATTTT
>NW_005250466.1:0-269 GCF_000412655.1 Myotis brandtii | reverse complement strand
GTGCAACATGCTGTGTGTTTATTAACTCGTTCAATGCCTCGAACAACCCTAAGAGTTAAATAAGGGAGCCCCACTTTACACAAGAGCCAGTTGAGGCTCCGAAAAGCAGTATAACACCCCAAAGATGCACACGTAGCAAAACCGAACCAGGTCGCAATTGTATTAAAATTCCAAAAGTCTTTCTCTCAATGCCAAGCTTTATTAAAAGACTGATAAAGAGGGGACTGAAGACATGAATGAATGAATGGGTGACTTCTGTTGCCCTGGGG
>NW_005250465.1:0-269 GCF_000412655.1 Myotis brandtii | reverse complement strand
TGACAATGGGGCCTGCTGGCCAACCTCCCGGTCCCTCACCCCGGCCAGCAGGCCCCGATCTGCGTGGTGGCAGCACATGGGTGGCAAGGGAAGGAGGAGGCAGGGAGGTGGGAAAGCGGGGAACCTGATCAGCCCTTATCACTGGCAGGTCTAGGGACCCAATCCACGCACAAATTTCATGCACTAGGCCTCTAGTTCTTAATAAGTAAAGCTGTTCTGGATGAAAATGACTATACCTAAAACAAAATCCTAAGCAACTGCTATAGAAC
>NW_005250464.1:0-269 GCF_000412655.1 Myotis brandtii | reverse complement strand
GGTGGGTGCCGTGTGCTATTGAACTGTGCAGGCGGCTGGCCTGAGGGTGCCCAGAGAGAAGGTTTGGGTCCCAGCCATGTTGCTCATAACAGGGGCTCCTCCCTGGCCAGGACGTCAGAAGGCATAAGGCATTCTCATTCCAAAACCGCTTTTAAAGGGAGCCCAGATGTCTGCCCTCGTTGCTGCGGCTGTAGCGGAACAGATAAAAGCTGAAATGTGTCTCCCTGGCATAGAGTGAGGCCAGTAGATGCCCTCCGCTCTGAACAACT
>NW_005250463.1:0-269 GCF_000412655.1 Myotis brandtii | reverse complement strand
GCTCCAACCAACTGAGCCACCTGACCAGGGCTATCTTTATTTTATTTTAAATAAGCCCTGGAATATGTTTTAGAGAAAATAATTTTTCTATAAAAAGAAAAGATTTTGCTAATTGGTAGTTTTCAATTTTTATGTTTTATTATTGTTTTAAAACTGAGGAAACTTTCTGCAAAATTGTCTTTCCCAGAAGCATAATCAACTAAAACAAAGTAGAGCTACTTAGGATGATGTTGGAGAAGGAGTCCAGGCAAAACTCATTCTTACCCTCC
>NW_005250462.1:0-269 GCF_000412655.1 Myotis brandtii | reverse complement strand
GCCTTTTATTTCTTTTTCTTGCCTGATAGCTGCGGCTAGGATTTCCAACACTAAGTAGAGTAAGAGTGGTGACAACAGACATTCTTGTTTTGTTCTCAATTTTAAGAGAAATGCTTGTAATTTTTAGCCCATTGAGTATGGTGTTGCCTATGGGTTTGTCATATTTGGCCTTTATTATGTTGAGGGATGCTTCCTCTATTCCCACTTTGCTTATAGCTTTCATCATAAATGGTGCTGGGTTTTATCAAATGCTTTTTCGGCATCTATTG
>NW_005250461.1:0-269 GCF_000412655.1 Myotis brandtii | reverse complement strand
CCAGGTGGCTCTGGATACGCCCTGCCCCCTCTGAGCCCTCTGACACACCCCCTTCCAGCAGTTCTCTTTTCTGGGGGAGGAGGGAGTCTCCGCTACCACCCAGGAATGTTTGCAAGAAAGATGCCAGCTTCCCCTACGCCCTTTCTTCATGCAGTTCTGATCCTTCCCGACAGACCCCCTCACCTCCTTCCTTTGATCATTTATTTATATATATTTTCATTGATTTCAGAGAGAAAGGGAGAAAGACAGAGATAGAAACATCAATGATG
>NW_005250460.1:0-269 GCF_000412655.1 Myotis brandtii | reverse complement strand
GGCTGCTCAGGTTCTAAAGCAGAACTGGAACCGACTTCCACTCCTAAAGCCCTGACATAGCTCAGTTCTTCCCATCCTTGAACTTTTGTAAAATGTTTTCCTTATTGCACCATGTTTATTCTTTAACTAATTCCCTTTCACAAAATATCTTAATTCCTACCACCAAAAGAACCTAATTAGAACACTTTGATTTTGCACCCGCCTTGAAATGTTTCTTTTTGTTTGTTTTGTCTTGTTTTAAATATGTTTTTATTGATTTCAGAGAGGAA
>NW_005250459.1:0-269 GCF_000412655.1 Myotis brandtii | reverse complement strand
GTGATTGGTTCAGAGGTGGATATTTCACTCAGTCACAGCCAATGAGCTTCAAGGAAACATTTGTTGTCTTTATTCAAGAGTAAAGCTGTAGCAAGAAAGGAAGGAGGAGTGAAGAGGGGGTTGTTATTGCTGCAGGATTTTTTCCTCCCGGGCAGTGTGGTGTCAGGTGGTCTGGCACTGTGTCTGGAGGTGCTGGGGTGGGAGGGGGGGCACCTTGAACCGAGGATAAAGCAAAGGCACAGAGAGAAACTGGGTCTCTGGTGACATCC
>NW_005250458.1:0-269 GCF_000412655.1 Myotis brandtii | reverse complement strand
ACAAGCCTGTTGCTCCTTTTCATTTACTTATGATTGAGTTACAGTCTGTCTCTCCACATCAATAACTCTCATCCCCTTAGATTACTTCCAGTGCAAGGAGACAGTTCACCTAACACACTACCATATCAGCTCTATGAATGCCATATTTCTTTGAGTTTATATTGCTCCTGATGACTATTGTACATTCACCCACACATTTATCCAACTAATGCTTATTGGTAAACTTTTGTGTGTCAGCTAAATGCTTAACACTGAGAATGCCATAATGG
>NW_005250457.1:0-269 GCF_000412655.1 Myotis brandtii | reverse complement strand
CTTGGCTAGTCTGGACCTCCCTCTGTGGGGCAATCACTGGCTGGCCCCACACAACTGCAGTAGCACCCGCTGGCTGGGTGGCCTGGTCCCCCCTCTGCCTATTATCATGGAAAGTTTAACAACCTTGTTTCAAAAACCAGAGGTACCAGCCCTTAGAAAACCCCCAGCCCACATTACCTCTAAACTGCCCCATTTTGCATACCCATTCTTATCCCTTTTGCCTATTTCCCTGTGTAATCTTTGTCTTTCTACCCAATATAAGCAGCTGG
>NW_005250456.1:0-269 GCF_000412655.1 Myotis brandtii | reverse complement strand
GCCAAACCAGCTAGGGCAAGAGCCTTCTTTTAGAGATGAGGCGGAGGATGAGAGAGCTCAGTGACTTGCTCAGAATGACAAGTGAGTTAGAGACTGCGCTGGCCTCTCCCTCATGTTGGGCCTCAGGCACATTGCGGTGTAGCCCCATGTGGGAGTCCATTCAGAAGGCAGACAGTCAATATTGTTGGATGAATGCTTAGCAATGGCAGCTCTGTGATCAGAGATCTTTAAATGCTTGTACAACACCCAGGTCCACCAGACCATGGGAC
>NW_005250455.1:0-269 GCF_000412655.1 Myotis brandtii | reverse complement strand
AGCAGAGCTGGTTCCCGCTTCCCTTAGACTCTGACCAAAATTGCCTCACAGTTTCTGCTTAATCTGTTTATCTCAGCACATCTGAGGAAGGAAGCAAAAATGACACACTTCTTAGGCCATTTGATTGCCACAACCTGTGCTAAGTCTTTACAGTCCTGGTGTGGCTTTGGGGCTGGGAAGGGTGATCTTTATTCACTGCTCATGCCTCCATGTCAGGTTTCTGCTTACAGATGACCTCCTCTGGGAGGCCCTCCTGGATTGCCCCATCC
>NW_005250454.1:0-269 GCF_000412655.1 Myotis brandtii | reverse complement strand
TGCTATTCCAAGTTTTCAAAGCCAGGTCCTGGTGAGGGCTCTTTTGTTAGAGGGTTCTTGCCTGGGTGGTTGATTCCAAAAATGCCCTGTGTCCCTATCTGTTATCTGCTCTAAGCCTCCCCACAGACCCCAGCTTCTGGAGCAACTCCACAAGGAGAGTCACCCTGGGGACTCTGTGGGATCCTCTGTTAGGGGAAGGTATTCCCCTGGATGACCCTCAACACCTCTGAGTTGGAAGCTACCCCAGATCCTGGGTTTTCCTTTCCCAT
>NW_005250453.1:0-269 GCF_000412655.1 Myotis brandtii | reverse complement strand
GCCTTGGCCAGGCTCCCTCTCCTGGGTGGGCTCCTGGGGACTCACATTCAGCTCCGTGGAGGGGGCTGAGGCTCACACACCATCCATGTGTCCTGGTCCCAAGACTCTGCACCATGTGCTTCGTAGGCGCTCAAGTCACAGCTCTCGAGTGGATGAGAGAATCTCTGATGTGGCTCTTCCCCTGCCTGCGTCCTCCCCATGGAAGCAGGAGAGAAAATGCTGGTTCCAGAGCCAACAGAAGCTATGGCTTCCCCAGGGTTTATGAAGCC
>NW_005250452.1:0-269 GCF_000412655.1 Myotis brandtii | reverse complement strand
TTGTCTGTGTCTATGAGTTTTATGTTTTTTTTCTTAATCCCTTCATGTTTTTCACCCAACTCCACCAATTCTTCTCTTCTCTAACAACTGCTGTCAGTTTGTTTTCTTTATCTATGAATCGGTTTCTATTTTGTTCATTAGATTGCATATATAAGGGAAATCATATGGTATTTGTATTTCTCTGACTCTTTTATTTTACTTAGCACAATATTCTCCAGATCCATCCATGCTGTCACAAAATGTAAGATTTCCCCCTTTTTTACAGATGA
>NW_005250451.1:0-269 GCF_000412655.1 Myotis brandtii | reverse complement strand
CACACACACACACACACACACAAACACATCTCAAATGCACTCCTAAGTAGCTCACTGGACAATGAGGAAACTATGATGAAAATCATGAAACACTTAGGAGCAGATGACAATGAAAGTACTTCAGAGCAAACTTTACAGGATTGAATCATTCATGTTTTAAGGATGGAAATGCATACATTTTAATTCATTTATTTAGAAAGGAACGGTACTTTAAAACAAAGTGAGTTTTGTAATAAAGCTAAATGAGTTCATCATTTAAGTAAAAAAAA
>NW_005250450.1:0-269 GCF_000412655.1 Myotis brandtii | reverse complement strand
TTTATGAAGGGCAGTGGAATCCATCCCACATGGAGGCGGGCTCTAAACTCAGCACACATGGAAGGCTCCCCTGCAACAATCACTTACATTGTGCACAGATAAATTGTGCGCGCCAGTCATTTCATGAATCCAATTTTGTAAGTTTTATCAATTTGTGAATGAACTTTTGAGAGTCAAATTTTGAAGGGACTAAAGAAAGGTCTAAATGTACAATCCTCGGCATTTAAAATATAGTACCTGCTTTTCAGATAACTACCAGAGGCTTAGCA
>NW_005250449.1:0-269 GCF_000412655.1 Myotis brandtii | reverse complement strand
GTTGAACTCCAGTAACCTTCCACATTCCCACTGTGGGGCTGGCACCTGTTGTCCATCACCTTGCCCAGGGGCAACCACTCCCCTTGTGCCCTCCTGTCTCCATGAGCTCTTTGGTCAACCTTTCCCTAGGCCCAGGGACTCCTTCCCTCAGCTTGTAAACATGTTAAGGTCTCTTCCATCTTAAAAAACAGCAACAACAAGAAAAAGCCTTAAGCCTCAGATCCCCTAGATCAGGGGTGGGCAACCCCTGGAACGCGTGCCAAACATGG
>NW_005250448.1:0-269 GCF_000412655.1 Myotis brandtii | reverse complement strand
GCCCCGTCTCCCCCAGTCGCAGATGGCAGGCCCAGATCCCACGCTGGGGCGAGCAGCTGCTCAGATCGTGCTGCTGCCCGCCCCGCCGACCCCGTCCAAGACACTGCAGGCCTGAATCCCGCGCTGGGGAGAGCAGCCATTCAGATTGTGCTGCCACCCACCCCCCCCACCCTGCTCAACCCGCCCAAGACACAGCAGGCCCAGATCTTGTGCTGGGGAGGCGCAGCAGGATCTTCCTGCAGTATGCAAATTAGCCGCCATCTTTGTTG
>NW_005250447.1:0-269 GCF_000412655.1 Myotis brandtii | reverse complement strand
AGTGATCTTATATGGCACATTAGACCATATGAACTTAATATTTTTAGGACTTTTTACCAAAAGCAACAGAACATGCATTCAAGGGCACATGGAACATTTTCAAGGATAAACCATGTTAGGCCACAAAACAAGTCTCATGTCTTCTCATATCACAATGGTATAAACTAGAAATCAATTATAAAAAGAAAACTGAAAAACACACCAATACGTGGTGGCCAAACATCATGCTATTGAACAATGAATGGGTTAACAATGAGATCAAGGAAGAA
>NW_005250446.1:0-269 GCF_000412655.1 Myotis brandtii | reverse complement strand
ACCCTCCCACCATGAGGAAAACACAACTTACTTTTTTTGTGTGTATCCTTCCAAAGAATGTTAATCCATAAATATACATTTATATGTATATGCATGTGTATGCATACTTTTACACACATAGGATAACATTACAGTCATAATTCCCATCCTTATCCAACTATATATTTTGGACTGCTTTCTTTATCAAAAAATAGATATTATTTCATTTATTTAAAAAGTACAGAATAATCTGTTAAGAAACTTGCTCACCATTAATAAATATTTTGGTT
>NW_005250445.1:0-269 GCF_000412655.1 Myotis brandtii | reverse complement strand
AAAAAGGCATTATGGCGCACTTAACGGACAATAAGCTTATTTCAAACGTCCAACATGGGTTTCTTCCACGTAAATCGTGCACTACAAACATGCTGCTCTTCATGGACAGTCTCACGCAGGCTCACGATGATGGACTTATTACGGACGCAATTTTCTTCGATTTCGCTAAAGCATTCGACAAAGTCCCGCATCAGCCACTATTGAAGAAACTGGCAGCTTATGGCATAGTCGACGAGGTACTCAAATGGATAGAATCCTTCCTTACCGGA
>NW_005250444.1:0-269 GCF_000412655.1 Myotis brandtii | reverse complement strand
ATCTGCTTTCCTCTATCCACTAACTTGCTTTTTGGAGGAAACATAATTACTTTCACAAAGTAATTTAGAAGTCATTTTTTATTGCTTAGGTTTGTGCTAGATTCACATCCCTGTATTAGCCACCTCTGCTTCAGTAGGCATGTCAATTAATTTTTTCAAACATGCAAATTTTCCTCTATCAGAGAAAAACAGCAAAATAGAGGTAGTAATGTCAATAGAGCAATGTACAAAGGAGCCAGAGGCCTCCAGGAAGCTGAGATGAATACATG
>NW_005250443.1:0-269 GCF_000412655.1 Myotis brandtii | reverse complement strand
CCAGTCACAAAAAGACAAATACTGTTTAAATCCACTTATATAAGGCACTAAGAGTAGTCAAAACTATAGAGACATAAAATAGACTGGAAGTTTCCAGGAGCTGTGGGAAGGAGGAATGGGGCATATTGTTTAATCAGTAAAGAGATTCAGTTTTATAAGACCATAAGAGCTGTGGATGATGGTGGTGGTTTCACAAATGTATGAATGTACTTGTTACTGCTGAAATGTATATTTAGAAATGGTGGAGATGGTAAAATTTATGCTATGTA
>NW_005250442.1:0-269 GCF_000412655.1 Myotis brandtii | reverse complement strand
TGACAATGGGGCCTGCTGGCCAACCTCCCGGTCCCTCCCCCCGGCCAGCAGGCCCCGATCTGCGTGGTGGCGGCACATGGGTGGCAAGGGAAGGAGGAGGTGGGGAGGTGGGGAAGCGGGGAACGTGATCAGCCATTATCACTGGCAGGTCTAGGGACCCCATCCAAGCACGAATTTCATGCACTAGGCCTCTAGTTCTTGATAAGTAAAGCTGTTCTGGATGAAAATGACCATACCTAAAACAAAATCCTAAGCAACTGCTATAGAAC
>NW_005250441.1:0-269 GCF_000412655.1 Myotis brandtii | reverse complement strand
TGTGTGTGTGTGTGTGTGTGTGTGCATGTATGCATGTGCAGGTGTCCCAGCACTGGGCATGCTCTTTCCTTGACTTTGCCGGGCTCTGGTGTCACCCCCTCCGTGAAGCCACCCTGATCTCCCCTTCGCCCACAAGGCACAGTTTCTCCTAGTGCTCCTTTGTGTCCTGAACACAGCTCCATCACCCCATGGGACATACTTTATGAATCTTAACTACTGTGGAACCTAGTGGACAAAATGAATTGACCAACCAAATAAGACCCGAAGCA
>NW_005250440.1:0-269 GCF_000412655.1 Myotis brandtii | reverse complement strand
GTACACCCTGTTGCCAAGGCCTTGGGACCAGCTCAGGACTGGCCAAATCCAGGCCTGGCAGCAGCTCCCTGCAGGTGGGAGGGCAGCCATGCCCAGACTCACGCTCTGCTTTGTCTTCTCTCCCTCAGGTGAAGCAGTTGCTAGCAGAAGGTATCAACCGGCCACGGAAAGGTCACGATGCTGGTGACCATCCCCCCATCACCCCCATGAGGTCTGCCACAGAGGCCGAATTAGGTATCAGGTGATTCCCTCCCCCACCATTCTCACAC
>NW_005250439.1:0-269 GCF_000412655.1 Myotis brandtii | reverse complement strand
AAACCAGCTGGGGTGGGAACAGGCCCTCTTGAGAGCAGCTGGTCGGCTGTGCTGCTGGGAGTCGGTGAGGTGCTTGCCCCAGAGCGGGTGCCCCAAATGCCAGCCAGAGGGGTGGCGCCTTCACCACAGCAACCCCAGAGCACCTCTCCCTCCTGACCCACCAGAGCGGCCTGCCTCTCCTCTTGGGGATGAGAGAGCAGGAGGAAAGGAGGCAGGCTCGTCAGTCTGCAAAGAGCCCACCCATTCGGGGCGGGGTGAGGCTTCCAAGA
>NW_005250438.1:0-269 GCF_000412655.1 Myotis brandtii | reverse complement strand
ATTAGCATGTTATGCTTTTATTATTATAGATAGATGTCCTAGAATGTTTCCTCGTCACAATTCACAATGAAAATAATGTGGTATTAGTTATGATATCAAATGCCACTTAGAGAAACATGGTCTTACCTACAGGGAAGTTCTATAGCCGGGATCCCAGGGATAGCTGTAGGTTTATCATTATATCATAATCACATTATAAATGAGATAGTGCAAGCAAGAGTGAGAACAGTGCTGGACACATAGTGAAAACACTCAGTAAATGTTAGCTT
>NW_005250437.1:0-269 GCF_000412655.1 Myotis brandtii | reverse complement strand
GATGGAATATCAACACAGCTTAAGCAAGTAAATACATCATCTCTTCAGTTTACAGACCCAAGGAATTGCATGTCTCGATGTCTGTGGCAGGAATCTCAATGTGTGAAAGCACACCTTACAGGTGTTGGACTGTGAGGCTGGAATGTAAGACTAGGCAAGGAGGACTTATTAATATGGGAGCACTCATCCATGATTCAGAGTACAACGGCCTACAAAGATACCTTAGCCAGAACTAATACAGAGTTTTGTTCACGTCCATCTCATAGCAG
>NW_005250436.1:0-269 GCF_000412655.1 Myotis brandtii | reverse complement strand
TCTGGCAGACTGTCTTCTGTGCATATTCTTCTTGCTCGAGAAAACAGTGTCTGAACCAGCGTCCGTTTGTATTTCAACGGTGTAAAGCTGGCAAAGTTCAGATATTGGCCAGTCCACGTAGATTTTCTGTACACCGAGCGTTTAAGACTCCCATCATTTCGACGGGTGATGAGAATGTCCAAGAATGGCAAACTATTGTCGGTTTCAAACTCGGCGGTCACCCTCAAGTTTGGATGACAGTGATTTAGATGTTGAATCAGATTGTCAAT
>NW_005250435.1:0-269 GCF_000412655.1 Myotis brandtii | reverse complement strand
ACATGACCAGACACACACACGTGTTTGAACATGTGCATGAGAGACACTTTGATGCATGCAGTCATACATGACACTTGCATATGTGCACACACAGTCACAGGCACACTTCCTCACACTCTTGCCCACTCTCTCACACACACATACAGGTGCAGACGCCCCCTTCCAGGAGGATGGGGCTCTGGTGGGAGGGATATAGGCTGAGTCAGAAAAGCCAGAATAGGCAGCTCCCCACCCCTTGCCTCCCCTTCTCCTCTTGGCATCTGCTTTGG
>NW_005250434.1:0-269 GCF_000412655.1 Myotis brandtii | reverse complement strand
AACAGGTACTCTCTGCAATAAATGAATATATCGACTAGCAGAGTTTCAACTTTTCAATAGATGTATTTGGAAATTATATACTTATAGTTAATTAGCTACTGTATATTTTAAATGCTTCCCCAGAGTTCTTGTTAAGTTTCCTTTTTGTAGCATTAATTAAGATTCAATGGGACTTTTAACAAAATGAAATTCTGAGTGAATCAAAGAATTATTCCCTAGAACATGATTAGAACTACCCAATGATCACAAGATGTGGTATTATTGTTATT
>NW_005250433.1:0-269 GCF_000412655.1 Myotis brandtii | reverse complement strand
GAGGCTCCTGTCTCAGAGATCGTGGCTGATTCTGGTAACTGGCCATTTGGGCCCCTTGCTTTCTCTCTTTGATGCTTTAAATGACCACTCTTACGTTAGGCCCCAATCCTCAACGCCAATAAAAGCAGAACCCCAGACCTGACCATGCTCTCCCTCCACCTGCCGCTGGGCTGTGTGGCCCCACCTGTGTTGTGTCATTTCCAGGTTCTAAGTAAATAATAAACCTTTATTTTCTCAGAGTTCCCGGATGGTGACTGATGGCGTCTTGT
>NW_005250432.1:0-269 GCF_000412655.1 Myotis brandtii | reverse complement strand
GCCCTATGCTCTCAAGAAGTTCCCAGTCTGGTCTGTTTCATACATTCATACAAAAAATATAATAATATGAATGAGGAAAGTGGAGGCAGAAGAGAGATGTTTCTCTGGAGTAGAAAGAAAGGGGAGTGTATAGGATCACTATATCAAATCTAATATGCTTTGCTCAGCCACCTGATATACCTTCCACTTATTACCTAAAGGGAAAAAAACCTATGTTCAGTATAATGCCAGGTTACTACTAAGAGGTTTTGCCCACCTCTCAAGCTCTT
>NW_005250431.1:0-269 GCF_000412655.1 Myotis brandtii | reverse complement strand
GCTTGGTTCCATTGCCCGTTTATTGGTCAGTTTTGCATTCATTTATGTGCTAGTGTTCACAGCCCACAGTCGGTTCATTTCGGTCGTGAGTATTGGTAGAAGCCGCCCAAGTCGTTGTCGTAATCGACGGAGCCGCCGTCGTTGCCGTTTGGTCGAATCTGCCAGTAACCTAGGTCGTTGAAGGTTACTTGTCGAGTTGCCGTTTGTCGCTGTAACCAGGCCGGGAACACGCAAAACTTGAGGTTCGATTGTACATATTGATTATCATT
>NW_005250430.1:0-269 GCF_000412655.1 Myotis brandtii | reverse complement strand
GAAGGCAGCTGATCAATGAAATCTCTCCCATCATAGGTGTTTCTATCTCTCTCTCTCTTCCTTCCTTTCTGAAATATTTTTAAAAATTATTGTGAAGGGACAGCTTAATGCTCGTAGGGAGTGGCATGGAGGCAGGCAGACCTGTAGGAGAAGTTAGAGGCACCACCTTGGGACAAATGCTGTATTGTCCTGTAGGCCTTTTGGGGTTCCCGAGCTTTATCTCAAACATAACAAGAACCCTTTGATGAATATCAGGCAGCATTAGAAAA
>NW_005250429.1:0-269 GCF_000412655.1 Myotis brandtii | reverse complement strand
AGCAAGGTAATAAAGGGAAGCTGAAACTTCCAACAAACATCCGTAACTCCTCAAAGTTTGCAAGGCATTCCTTCCCTGGCTCCTTCTTGGGCTCATGTTCTCTGTGAAGATCCCCTTAGGATAAGCAGGTACTGCCTCTTTCTTACTAAATTCAAAATGGCATGGTTCCTTTTAACACCTCAGATTTGAATATCTCATGCATGCATTTTAACATAATCAATGTCAGACTGGTCTGTGGTCATTGAAGCCTGCTGTCCCTCTCCCACCAG
>NW_005250428.1:0-269 GCF_000412655.1 Myotis brandtii | reverse complement strand
TTGGCTTATTTCACTTGGTATAATGCCCTCAAAGCCCATTCATGTTGTGGCAAATGGCAGGATTTCCTTCTACCTCCTGAATGAATAATATTTCATTGCTCATATATACCACATCTTCTCTATCTATTCACCCACTGATGAACACTTAGGTTGTTCCCATATCTAGGCTATTGTTAATAATGCTACAATGAACATGGGATGCAGATAAACCATTTTCATTTCATTTGCATATATCCCCAGAAGTGGGATTGCTGGATCATATGGTAGTT
>NW_005250427.1:0-269 GCF_000412655.1 Myotis brandtii | reverse complement strand
CAAATTCAAAGGCTAACATGGGCCAAATGAATGAGGCATGCGGCCCGTGGGCTCTGAGTTTGACATGCTTGCTGTACATTAAATCCTCAGATCTTATTCATTACTTAACGTTTGTATGCTTTGACCTACATCTTCCCAATTTTATCTCTCCCTAGCTCCCAGCAATCACCATTCAACTCTCTGTTTTGTTTGTTTGCTTGCTTTAAATTCCACATAGAAATGAAGTTAGGCAGTATTGGTTTCTCTCTGTCTGGCTTATTTTACTTAGC
>NW_005250426.1:0-269 GCF_000412655.1 Myotis brandtii | reverse complement strand
CGGGGCCACCTGGAGGATGCTAGCATAGGGCCTGGTCTACAGGCTGTTGGTGGTTAAATGAATTGTTCCCTGTGGCCAGTGCTTAGCACTGCACTTGGCACATAGCAAGGGCTCAGTGACTGTTAGCATAGCCCCGGGCCTCCAGGGAAATGGCAAGCCCTGGGGTGGGGCAGACAGAAAGGGCAGATGGCTAGGTCCTGTTCTTTTCCTGATCCTTCTGGCTGGGGAGGAGCCAGACTCTATCCCCTTCAATGCAGTGGTTCTCAACC
>NW_005250425.1:0-269 GCF_000412655.1 Myotis brandtii | reverse complement strand
CACCAGCCTCCATGGAGAGTCTGTTTGGAACAAGAATTGTGCTCAAGTCCGGATCCTAAAGGAAGGCCTAAACACGTTGGGTTTTACGCTTTGAAAAAAGCGTCCGTTTCCCAGCGCGGTGCGCGCGCAGGGACGCAGCTCCCCCAGCTTCGGCGGGTCCCAGGGAGAAACCCCCGGGTCTGGGCCAGCGCCCCAGTGTGAACAGGGGAGCAGTCAGCTACGAAACGGGGAGCGCCTTACCCTGCGGGTGAACTAACATCCGTGAGGAC
>NW_005250424.1:0-269 GCF_000412655.1 Myotis brandtii | reverse complement strand
AGACAGGCAGATACAATTATTTCCATATTTCTGGTGACAAAAGTAAAGATTTGTTGTATATCTATCTACTCATGGATATAGAGAAATTCATTGAAGACAGTAACCAGTCTCTATGAATATAATTTAGTCTTTTTTTTCCTGTTTCCTAGTAATATGTTGTTTCTCCTAGGTCACAAGTGACAACTGAGATGAAGCATCAATTGCATGAACTAGATTTTGCATCTCCTTCCTATAGCTCTGTCTTGCTTAGGAAAGCAGAATTTGTGAAT
>NW_005250423.1:0-269 GCF_000412655.1 Myotis brandtii | reverse complement strand
AAGAAATAGAGAAATAAAAGTAAAAGCTTGTTAATTCTTACTTATTATCCCTTCTCAGATGTCATTCTATGAAAGGCACTACATAAGTATCCTAGGATTTCCTTGGTTCATTCAAGCAAATGGAGGCATTTCATCTGAATAAATATGACCCCTGCTCAGTGGTTCGTATATTCTCCAGACTTTCACTGAGCCTCTGTCCTCTAAAATGCCCTGTGTTAGTAGTTGGCACCAACATAAGCAGGACCTACCCACCCACAGGATGACAGTGG
>NW_005250422.1:0-269 GCF_000412655.1 Myotis brandtii | reverse complement strand
GCTTTGCCGGCCACTTGACTGGCTCCAAAGGAAATCTTCCACTTGCCTCAGGAGGTGGACCTGAGAGCCGTCTGGAGTCCTGGTGGCGGAGGACTCCGGGGAGCTCACCTGCCGCCCCTGCAGTGTTGGAAGGCACATCGAACCGGAAGTGCGCGGGGAGGGCTGCTGGGTGAACCGACCCTCAGCATGGTCAGTTTCCCAAGCAATAACTGGACCCCCATCTATGTCCATTTTTATCTCCCCCAGGGCTCAAGCAGCCCGTTTCTATT
>NW_005250421.1:0-269 GCF_000412655.1 Myotis brandtii | reverse complement strand
TCTCTGAAATCAATAAACATATATTTTTTTTAAAAAAAGAACACCACAAAATCATCCCTGTCATTAGAGACATGAATCTATACAAAGCAAAACTGATGGACACAAAAGTATCAGCTGTAAGGACTTCATAGATACAATGCTGTAAAAAGATTCTCTGAAGATGAAATGCCGTGTATTTTGTCAAGCCTTTAACAATACTGCCCAACGAACATTCTGGATTGTATGGGTGTCATTGGGTTTCTGAAAATGAAAATGTCCCTAATCATGAA
>NW_005250420.1:0-269 GCF_000412655.1 Myotis brandtii | reverse complement strand
ACACACACACACACACACACACACACACACCCTTTTTGGTTTTGGTTTTGGTTTGTTTCAATGACATTGACTCTTTTTGAAGCGTCCAGCCAGGTGGAACCGTCTGTTTGCCTCCTGGTTGCTCAGGTTATACACCTTTGACATGAATATTCCATAAGCGACACAGGTCGCATAACTCAGCCTCCTCTCAGCAGCCGGGGTGGAGGTGGCTTCCCCAGCCGCGGCCAGGAGACACTTCAGGGCAGAGGGTCAGGTCAGAGGCGACATCC
>NW_005250419.1:0-269 GCF_000412655.1 Myotis brandtii | reverse complement strand
CATCTCTGAGATTTAGCCAATAGAGTTCTCGATCAGCACATGGCTGGGGTGGCCATGCCATGTACCAAGGATGTTTGGAAGTGTAAATGCTTGAAGTTAAAAAAGGCTGTATCAAAAAGTTAACGGGATTGTGAGTTGAAGTAGGGTTGATTCATGTCTCATTTTTCCCATTCAAGTTGCTCTGCCTCCACTGCTATCCCACATTTCTGTATGTAAACAACATGAAATTATATATAAAGTAATATAAAAGAAGGATAAGGATAATAAAA
>NW_005250418.1:0-269 GCF_000412655.1 Myotis brandtii | reverse complement strand
AAAAAATAAAAGGCTAAAAAGAGCACACAATAAAATATGAAAAAGAGTACTAGAAACCCTAGACTTCTTCCTAAACTTCACAATCTTTCATGTCTTTGAATATCAGGACACAGTGAAGAGTATTCTTGAAAAGAATACATTTTTTTTTATAAAGAAAAGTTTATCAATAATAAAGGAAGATATCAGTTCCAACTTCCCAATTAGGTAATTAAAGAGACATGGATCAGAGACTACACAAATATGTAGAACTATCTAGATTCTAAGACATG
>NW_005250417.1:0-269 GCF_000412655.1 Myotis brandtii | reverse complement strand
AAAAAAAATTATTGTCACTGAGTTAGGTAGCTTAAGTTTGCTAATTATGCCTCAATTTTTAGACCCAATCTTGAATGATAGCATTTCTAACCTTTTTGGTTGTTGTTCATTTTCTCTACAATTGAACCAGTTATTTTCCTGGCTTATGTCCAAAGGCTGTTGAGTGCAAGCTGACAATTTCTCAATTTCAGTATGTCTAATGATTTCCATCCACACTTCTGTATTAAGTTTAGGGGATTTTTGTTTCTCTTTTTGGTTTGTATTTCTTT
>NW_005250416.1:0-269 GCF_000412655.1 Myotis brandtii | reverse complement strand
AGGCAAGGTGACCAGTCGGCCCAGGTGACCAGGGTGGGGCCCACTGAGCACTGCTCTGCCCAGTAGGACCAGCTTCTTTATGATGGACTCCACTTCTAAGACGGGGCCGTCTCTGGTGCAGTTATTAAACGACTGAGACTACATGGGACACGAAAACTAAACTGACCTGTTGGTGGGAAAGGTTTGGGAGAGGATGGGTACACGGAGGCTCTGGGAAGCTCTGGTTCTTAACCCTGGTGGTGGTGGGTTTAAGAGTGTTCGCCTTATAC
>NW_005250415.1:0-269 GCF_000412655.1 Myotis brandtii | reverse complement strand
AACCCACTTAGACTTAATTGATGCTTGCCACCCCTGTCTTTTCATTCTTGTGTTCTTTCCTTAGAACAAAAAGAGCTAGGAACTAGGGCTCAGACTCAATAGGGCTTGTACTGTAATAATCTAAGCTTTGAGGGTCTCCTAAAATTTACTATTAGGTCAGAAATTTCTTCAATGATTTTTTAAATTAAGGCAAACAGGTAAACTATCAATTTGCAGATTTATTTTTTAAATGTGTTCTTTTGGAATGTACTTGCTAAGATGCAAAGGGA
>NW_005250414.1:0-269 GCF_000412655.1 Myotis brandtii | reverse complement strand
CTAGTCCATCGCCTTAACCACTCGGCCACGACTACAACTGGCATGCTGTTTCTTGTGTCCTTCAATGTACCATATATCATTCTACGCTATTTCAGGATTTAGTGATAAAAGGGTAAAACAAAGAATCTCATGTCCCATCAATGAAACCAAAGAAGTCAACCAACTTCAATTCTAGCATGTGGTAAACTTTGTTTTATAGGAAAGAAATCAGCGATATGGTGCAATAACTTTAAATAATCTGACAAAGATGTTCCTTACAGATAGATACC
>NW_005250413.1:0-269 GCF_000412655.1 Myotis brandtii | reverse complement strand
GGGCCGTAGTTTGCCCACGGCTGATCTAAATCTATGTCAACCTATATCATGCCCAAGACCCCACTCGAACCAAACACTATTGTTTGCATTCTTCTTTCAAATATATATATTTTTTAATTGATTTTTTTTACAGAGAGGAAGAGTGATAGAGAATTAGAAACATCAATGATGAGAAACACCCGTCAGCTGCCTCCTGCATGCTCAACCACTGAGCCATACTGCCGGCACTTACCACCTTCCTGAAGCCCTTTGCTAATTCCTAGGGACAC
>NW_005250412.1:0-269 GCF_000412655.1 Myotis brandtii | reverse complement strand
TACCAGAAGAAGAGAAAGAGAAGGGATTGAGAACCTACTTAAAGAAATAATGCCTAAAATTTTTTCTAATCTGGTGAAAAAAAATACATACAAGTCCAGGAAGTGTAGAGAGTCTCAAACAATATGAAGCCACAGGGGCCCACACCAAGATGTATCATAATTAAAATGCCAGAGGGTGGAGACAAGGAGAGAATCTTAAAAACAGCAAGGAAAAGGCAGTTACTTACAAAAAAGCTCCCATAAAACTGTCAGCTGATTTCTCAACAGAA
>NW_005250411.1:0-269 GCF_000412655.1 Myotis brandtii | reverse complement strand
TCTAGAAGGCATTTGGGAGTGTTAGACAATAAAGTTAAAATCTCAAAATAAATTTTAACATTTTTCTTTCACTAATTATTAGTATACTTTTTACTTTCCATCCATTTCTTTATGTGTATTTCTATGAACCTTATTAAAAAAACTGTATTTTTATGAACCATCAGGAATTTTGGAATACTCAGAAAAGTTTTTAGAAAAAGATCATTTTGCCATTTGCTAATTTGTGAAATAAGCATATATATCCTCAGCCAAATGGATGTAGAGAATAC
>NW_005250410.1:0-269 GCF_000412655.1 Myotis brandtii | reverse complement strand
GGCAGCCCGGGGACGCCCCAGCAGCCGGATTCAGGAGTTCTCAGCAGAGCTCGTCACCCAGCCCCAGGGAGCAGGAAGGGCTCGGGGCTGGGAGTCAGGAGTCTGGTGGGACTTGGCCAATCTCTCGCTTTGCCCCAGCTCTCGTGTCCAGAGTCCGGGGCACATAAGTCACCCTAGTCCCGCTTCTAGGCGTCTTCGTTCTGCTATGCCCTAGCGGGACGACTTAGTGGAGGGGGTGGGGAGGACCTCACTCATTTGCAGTAACATTT
>NW_005250409.1:0-269 GCF_000412655.1 Myotis brandtii | reverse complement strand
GAGCCGCTCCGAGGGGGCCCCTGAGCTGTCTCCTGCGTCCGCTCTACGCGCCCGCACCTGCGAGGTCCAGGCGGCTCTCACAGGGAACCCCGCGGGTCCAGTCGTCTGCTGGGAGCCTGTGGGTGGGCGTGGGGAGGGTCTGACCCCCAAACCCTTCACCCTCAGAGCGGAGACAGGCGTGTAGACGAGGCAGGAAGAGAGGCGTCCTGTGTGGGGTTGGCCCAGGAGGCCTCTGGGCCCTGTGCTCTGAGCCACAGACGCCTGCTCCC
>NW_005250408.1:0-269 GCF_000412655.1 Myotis brandtii | reverse complement strand
CACAGTCACATACCTTTTCCTATAGTATACTCGTACTTGTTTTATTTCATTATCAATTATTACTGTTAACCTCTTACTGTGCCTAATCTATAAGCTGGATTTTATTCTAGGTCTACACGGATAGAGAACCCACTGAGGACGTGGAAAGCATCCCCTGCGGATAAGGGGGGATGGCCAAACGTAATTCTGCCTTTGTAGGGCAAAAACGGCCTCAGGAAATAATACATCGACCAGTGGGTGCGGCTGCGTCCCAATAAAACTTCACTTGC
>NW_005250407.1:0-269 GCF_000412655.1 Myotis brandtii | reverse complement strand
TTGAGAACCACTGCACTACTGGTTGCATTGACAATTGCAAAAAAATATAGACATCTTAATTCTGCATTATGTTCCATAAGAAAGGCAATCTGAATATTTATAATTTATAATCTTTCCTAAATTGTCTTCCCCAATGGCCCTGGAGAAAAGGGACCCTGCTTGTTAAAAGTGCCAGTGTCTCTGCACTAGCAGATTCCACACAAGAATCTAGGATTCTGTCCTATTCTCCAGAATTCTTTACAACATTTAAAAAAGTAATAAATGAGACC
>NW_005250406.1:0-269 GCF_000412655.1 Myotis brandtii | reverse complement strand
CTCTTGTTGCACCAATACCTTTATTATTATGTAGTGACCATCTTTGTCTCTTTTATGACCTTTATTTTGAAGTCTATTTTGTTAGATATGAAGTATTGCTACCCCAGCTGTTTTTTGTTTTCATTTGCATTGAATATTTTTTCCAATCCTTTACTTTCAACCTCTATGTATCTTTTGCTCTTGTAGACAGCATATATATGGGTCCTATTTTCTTATTCATTCATCTTTCAATATCTTTTGATTGGATCATTTAATCCATTTACATTTAA
>NW_005250405.1:0-269 GCF_000412655.1 Myotis brandtii | reverse complement strand
ACAGGAAGTTTTCCAACCCTGTATCTAAACTCTCTCCCTTAGACTTTTGATACTATCTGCATCTACTAATGTTGTACATCCAGCATGAACTCTACTTTGATTTGCAACCTTAACATAATACTGCTTATTTTATGATTTCTCTTAAGTATCATGTAAGCATTTCATACCCAATTTATCCAAATGAAAATCTCCATCCTAATAACCTCCACTTCCATCTAAAGCCTGTTTGCACCATAATTGTCTTTCACATCTTAAAAAAAAATGTCATG
>NW_005250404.1:0-269 GCF_000412655.1 Myotis brandtii | reverse complement strand
GTCGCGACTCACAGGTTGAGAACCACTGCTCTAGACTCAACTCCTGTTTTTGAATCCTGGCTTTTCCACTTACTAGCAGGTTGGCTTTGAACAAGCCACTTAACCTTTCTACATCTGTAAAACAGAGATAATAATGGTAGCTACCTCATAAGATTACTGTACAACTCTCATAGTAATGAATGCATGGAAAGTGCTTAGTATACTTAAACATGGCATATAATAAGTATGCATTAAATATGAACTGCTATATTTATCTCTTTTCCTCCTCC
>NW_005250403.1:0-269 GCF_000412655.1 Myotis brandtii | reverse complement strand
ATTACAGATGTCTCCCATTTTCTCCCTATTTGCCCCCTGCTGCACCCCAGGCCATCACCACACTATTGCCTGTGTCCATGGGCTATGTGTATATGCGTATAAGTTTTGATTATCCCATTTTTGGTTACCATTAATTTGTATGATTAAAATAAGAATTAAATAGATGGTGGGAGATACAGACAAAGGACTTTTTGTGAATCTTTATCCTTAAACCTTCCCCTAGAGAAGATCCTGGGTCTGCCTTGACTTTTTGGTTGGGTTTATTAACC
>NW_005250402.1:0-269 GCF_000412655.1 Myotis brandtii | reverse complement strand
CAGTTTCTGCTGCCCCTACATCTCATAGCTTTGCCTTATATTTTATTCAGAGGACACAGAGAGGTGAGAACAAATGGCAAAAAGGAAAGAGTGACAGTCATAACGATAATAAAAACAGCATGAGCATTTACAGTGTTCAGGTACCAGGCCAAGCAGTCACAGATAGCATCTCATTTAATCCTTAAAATAATTCTGTGAGGCAGGAATTGTTGTCCTTTTGTGTTAGTTAAGAAAGCTGAGAGGTTGGATAATTTACCTGAGGTCCCAGG
>NW_005250401.1:0-269 GCF_000412655.1 Myotis brandtii | reverse complement strand
GGGGATGATCTTACTACAGAGGGTCCTGCCATTTCATGGGCCCAGGGGCACAGGGCAGGGCAGGGCACCAAGTCTGGGGTGGGGAGAGCAGCTGCCCCATGAGGTGAGGCCTGACGGGGAAAGCTTTGTAAATTGCCTATAGTTGGACCTGACAAATCACACAGTGTTTTTTAACTAGTGAAATCGAATTTTTGGACAGGAACACGTGGTATTCCCCTGGGCAGACTGGTTCCCTGGTCCATTTGGACAGAAGGTGGAATAGCAAAGGT
>NW_005250400.1:0-269 GCF_000412655.1 Myotis brandtii | reverse complement strand
CCTGGAAGGGGCAGTCAGAGCCAGGATTTCAAAGGAGTGGATGCAGCAAACCAGCCTGACAGCAAAGGGAAGAAGAGGCGGGGGGAGAAGTACGAGGTAGAAGGAGTTAGGAGAAGCTGGTGTTCACCAACAGAAAGCAAGCCATGAATGTTGTGGATGGAGGTGGTAGCAGAGAAAGGGAGAGAGATATGGTATGGGCTTGGGAGTGAGATGTTACCAGATGTGCTAATTGGCCAGGAGAAGGGGAGGTGAGGACCAGGTGTGGTCCC
>NW_005250399.1:0-269 GCF_000412655.1 Myotis brandtii | reverse complement strand
TGCCCTACAGTGGCTGGAAACCACCAGGCCGCCCACACACATGTATGCACACACGCATGTATGCACAAGCACACCAGCACGTGCGCACGCAGGTGCACATGCAGGCACACACACACACTCTCGTGGAAGCAGTGCTTTTGGCATGCGCAGCCCCACTGGGGGGTGACAGGGCCACTGGCCACGCACAGGGCGCTGGCTGCTCCTAGCCGGTCGCCCGGCGGCTGACGGCTGCGTAATTGCTGAGGGAAGAAGTCCACCTCGGCCTGCAG
>NW_005250398.1:0-269 GCF_000412655.1 Myotis brandtii | reverse complement strand
TGGTTCCAGGGCTTCCCCTTGCACAGAGGCAGCCACAAAGGCAGCAGTGTGGCCCATCCTGGCACCATGACTCCACAGAGGCTGATGGGGTGCAACTTGCTGTGCCTCAACCTTCCACAGCCCCTCCCCGAGCTGGACTGGCCCCAGATCATCTTCCACCCACCAGTGGGCAGGACCAGCGCTAAGAAGCGAGGGCCAAGGGCCGGCAGCCACTGCAGCGGCTGCTAGGGCTGAGGGCCGGCAGCCACGGTGGCTGGCAGTGGCAGCAG
>NW_005250397.1:0-269 GCF_000412655.1 Myotis brandtii | reverse complement strand
AGGGTGTAAGTTCCTGGGTTAAGGAACTTAGTGCCTTCTCTGTCAGAAACTTGCAGAAGATATTTTCAAGAGTTTCTATGGCAAATGCATAAATAACTACATAGACAAAGTATGTGACACGCATTTTTCTCCTAACTTTGATATATATCCCTGAACCAATCTGAATATTATAACAATACTCCAAGTTGTCCCCTTCCCCATAGTATTGTAGACTGGTGAATGACCTGTATTCTACCTTTCTCAATAGAAGAAAGGACAAACAGAATTGC
>NW_005250396.1:0-269 GCF_000412655.1 Myotis brandtii | reverse complement strand
TTCCTCTCTGAAATCAATAAAAGAATATTTTTTAAAAGTAATATTTCTTGAAATGATGATTGAATTAACATGTCAGGAGGCAAATGGCCCACTTGTGGATGGTATTGTATGCACTATTGCAGATGTGATAAGAACACAGTTGTAGTTCATAAGATACTTTTGGTGGTGATATGCAAAAGGGGTTGAAAACCTGAAGGCCAGTTAGAAGATAAGAGAGAAGGCAACTTCTCCCCTATGATCACACATTGTTAGAGCTGAATAGGCCCCTG
>NW_005250395.1:0-269 GCF_000412655.1 Myotis brandtii | reverse complement strand
AGAAATATCCAGGATCTAAGTTAAACCCACCTTGAATGATCAGTTTGTTATGAAGGGGGTGGGGGTGGGGAAGGAATAAAGAAGAATCGAGTCCTTGGTTTCTAGCTTGGAGAAGAATGGGTGGGCGGGAGGAACCAGGAAATCCAGACAAGGAACAGATTTTGGAGATGCAGGTGGGTTCCTTTAAACCTTTCAAAGGTGAGCCAACTTGGAGATTCCCCTCCCCTGGCCTTTCTTCTCTAACATCTCCATCTTTTTTATTATTATTA
>NW_005250394.1:0-269 GCF_000412655.1 Myotis brandtii | reverse complement strand
GGCATGAAGGAGTTTCAAACAATGTAAATCATCAATTTAATAAATTCACAACTGAGACAAGGAATAAATAATAGTAACTTAGCATTTCTCATATGATGTACTAGAACAAGTTCAGGATTATGGGTTTTTAAACCAGATCAGCAAATAATGAGCTCTATGATCTTAGTTAAATCAATGAATTTACACAGACCTCAGCTGAAAATTCCTGCCCCACTTATTCCTACCTTTGTCCTTTTATTTTTATTTATTTATTTATTTTAAAATATATT
>NW_005250393.1:0-269 GCF_000412655.1 Myotis brandtii | reverse complement strand
GACCAGGTACAAGAAATGACATTTACTTGGACTATGCGGCCCCAAGTAGAGCCATCTGTCCTGGGACATGGGCTCAAGAAAGTCTCACCTTTTAAAAGATGTTCAGTGATAAATCTGTACATGGCAGTAAGGTAAGACCTTTTATGTTAATATCCACACAGTTCCAGCTGCTATTTTACAGTTATGCATTTGAATCCCTGACTTCAGGAAACAATTCAGGCAAAAAGTCACCGTGTAAACTGAGCAGTTTAGGAATTTAGAAATAAGAC
>NW_005250392.1:0-269 GCF_000412655.1 Myotis brandtii | reverse complement strand
TGGCATTTACAGCCAGTGTGGAGTCACACAGCTGACATGGAGGTAGACAGTCGCTACGGGTTGTTTAATCAGTGGGGTATACAGTAAGGGTGGGGTATACAGCTAGTGGGAGGTATACAATCGGCAGAGGGTGCAGGCAGCTGGCTGTCCTCCCCACACCAACCTTCCACCCCCATGTAAACCGTATACCCCCTCAGTTTCACTGCATCTCCCACCAGTCATGGGGCCAGTTGTATACTTTACAGTATAGTTACTATATACAGCTGGCA
>NW_005250391.1:0-269 GCF_000412655.1 Myotis brandtii | reverse complement strand
AAAAAAACCCACTCATCCTTCCTTTTCAGAATAAAGTAAGTTATTTTTTGTCTTTATTTACAGTGTGCTCCCTTTGGGTCTTCAACTATCCAGCACTAACTTTACACTCACCTACATTAACATTCTCCTCTTTTTTCCCCCTGCCCTGGCTCTCTAATCACTGAATGGATATAGCTGAAGCATTAATTTTCTGATTTTAGAAGCTAGTTCTTTATATCATTTTTCTCTCTTTAATTTTCTAAGGTAGGTAAAATTTTTTTCATGGTTAT
>NW_005250390.1:0-269 GCF_000412655.1 Myotis brandtii | reverse complement strand
AATGGGTCTTAAATGACTTAAGCTATAAATCCGAATCCTTGTTATTGAAATAGTCGTTAACTCTGAGTTGCTCACTGCGTTCACTGCACCTCTTTGGAGTTCACCAGTGAATCAGTAAGCAGGCCTGCCTAATAATGCTAAATGAATGACTATGGCAGTAAAAGCTCCAGAGGAGAAACTAGATCCCTCTGTAATGTTTATTAAGCTCTCAGGACATCTAGGTATTTAATATTGGAGGATCATCAAGAAACACATTTTTCCATATCTCT
>NW_005250389.1:0-269 GCF_000412655.1 Myotis brandtii | reverse complement strand
TGCTGTACACCTGAAACCAACACAAAATAATATTGAAAGTAAACTGATTGAAAGATAAAATAAAATAATAATAAATGGGCAGAGGAACTGAATAAACATTTTTCCAAATAAGACATCCAAATGGCCAATATACATAAAAAGATGCTCAAAATCACTTATCATCAGAGAAATAAAAATCAAAGTCACAATGAGATATCACCCCATACCTGTCAGAAAGGCTATTTTCAAAAAGGCTAGATATAACAACTGTTGGTGAGGATGTGAGTAAA
>NW_005250388.1:0-269 GCF_000412655.1 Myotis brandtii | reverse complement strand
GGGTTCATGAGTTTTATTAAACTTGATGATCTTTATAGTTTCACTCCTCTTAATTTGATGTCAAGCTTGGTGACCTGCATGACTATTGTTTAACTAGGCATTTGTCCAGAAATTTCAGGCCTGTATTTGCTTTCCTATTTACCATGATATTTGTGCTAAAACATAAACCAAAAAAAATGTGCTAAGACACTGGATGAAAAAATGATTCATAGTGGTTCAAACATAAAAATGTGGAGGTTAGATTAAGTAACCCATGACATGTAACTGCT
>NW_005250387.1:0-269 GCF_000412655.1 Myotis brandtii | reverse complement strand
AAATTTTGTAATAAAATTATGTATATTAAAAAAAAAAGAATTTTCTCTAACTACAATGGCACAAAACTAGAAATCAATTACAAGGAAAAACTAAAAAGCACACGAACACATCGAGGCTAAATAGCATGTTACTAAACAACTAATGGGTTAACAATGACCACCTTCTTCCATCACATACAAGAATAAACCCCTAATGGATTAAAGATCTAAGTGTAAGACTCAAAACCATAATACTCCTAGAAGAAAACATAGGCAGTAACTCTCTGACA
>NW_005250386.1:0-269 GCF_000412655.1 Myotis brandtii | reverse complement strand
GAGTGCGTGACCTCGCCCGTCCAGGCGCCGAGCGCGGAGGGAGGGTCCGAGCAGTGAACAGGTCGGGAGGGCGGGGTCGGCTTGAGCCTGAAGTCCGACCTGGTGGCTGGTAAACAGGGCAGAAGCCTTGATCGCCCCGCCTAGGCGCTTTCAGCCTTCCTCCCAAGTCCCGAGCCGCTGCCCAGGCCCGGGATCTTTCAGGCCGGTTTCTTGTGGCGGGGAGCGGGGAGATAGCGAAGAGCTGGATTTCAGCCCGGCACCTGTCCCGG
>NW_005250385.1:0-269 GCF_000412655.1 Myotis brandtii | reverse complement strand
TTCTTATACAAATTAATGGTAAGTGCTTCTTCACTTTATACCATTTTGGCTTGCAAAGGGTTTTATAGGAACATCCTACTTTCATCTAGTGGGGGACACCTGTATTGGAGAATGTGTAGGGAATGGAGCAAGACAAAAGTATTTCACTGCATGACAACTCTCCTAAATGCACGTTGTTGGGGATAAAAATGTGTCAAAAACTCTTCTTTCTGGCTCATATCACATATTGTATTTATTTCGATCATAGCTCTAAGTATTCAGTGTTATCA
>NW_005250384.1:0-269 GCF_000412655.1 Myotis brandtii | reverse complement strand
TCTCCTAAAAACATAATTTAAAAAATTTCTTCATGTCTAATACTTGGGCAAGGTTCAAATTTCCAATTGTCTCATAAAAGTCACAAATACCTTTTTTTAAAAAACACACATTTTAAAAAGTGGGCTCTAAATAAGGTCCACACAAGCAACTAACTAACTCCGTGTTATCGATTTTTCATATGAATTAAAACAACTGAAAACTCATTTTAAAAACAGCAACTTATGCCAACAGAAATGGTGATGGAGCAGTTTAATTATAGATTTGAAAT
>NW_005250383.1:0-269 GCF_000412655.1 Myotis brandtii | reverse complement strand
TCCCCAGGGAGAACCGGAAACCACAGCCCCCGCTCTAGGCCTTCGCCAGCGAGAAGGGAGGTGAATATAGCAGGAGCGCAGGCTGGGTGGGGGCTGGGTGGGGGCTGGCTCCGGGCTGGGTGCGCTGTGGCTGGACCGGGTGACTTTGATATCATGTGGGTTCATCGTGTTGGTGACGGGGGAGGCTCTGCATGTGTGGGGCAGGGGGTCTATGGGAAACCTGGTTCTGCCCCTCAATCTTTCTGTGATGTTAAAACTGCTCTAAAAAA
>NW_005250382.1:0-269 GCF_000412655.1 Myotis brandtii | reverse complement strand
AGAGCAAGGGTCCAGAGCAAGGGAAGTCCCCGTCACTGGAGGCATCCACAGATGGAGAGATTGGTCTGAAGCAGGTGGCTGTGTGGCAGTACATGCCTGAGGAGTGAAAGTCCGGCAGGGCTCCCAGAAGGGCTCCAAGAGTGACCTGTCTATGGTCAAGCTCCATCATTGAATGGTCGAAGCTCTGAGTTCTCATAGCCCACAGGGGTCCCACTCATATAATCGGTGTCCGGATGGAGTTCTTACCTTAGAGTCCAGACATGTGATTT
>NW_005250381.1:0-269 GCF_000412655.1 Myotis brandtii | reverse complement strand
GGGAACTTCCAGGTAGAGGCCAGGACGAGTGCAGAAGTCCCCAGGGGGGGCGGGCTGGGCACTGGAGGAGAGTGAGAGTGGGAATGAGGCCAGGAGGGGTGGGGGCGACCATGGAGCCCAGGGGCATGGGCGGAACGTGGATGCAGAAAAACCATACTTTTTCTAAAACCCCATATCCTATGACCATAAAGCATGTTACAGCATGTCTCTCATCCAAAGAGTGTGCCTAAGAACCCGCTGTCCAGAATGGCATAGCATCAACCTCATTT
>NW_005250380.1:0-269 GCF_000412655.1 Myotis brandtii | reverse complement strand
TTTAAGAAACACTGACATAGCCTTTTATAGTATATTCCTGGTGTGTTTATGGCAGCCAGGCCTGCCTAAGCTTCTAAACAGCAGTGCCTTCCTAGCTGAGGCTAGATCACTTCTCCCCAAAGCTAATATACTGCACAGCATTCACATTCTAAAGCTGCCCCTAGTTCCATCGAATCCAGGCCCCCTCCTCCCAATAAGTCTGCATGACTCAAGTCCCACCTGTGAGTTCATTCTGAAAGGGCGAGGACCACGCCCTCCATCTTACCGTG
>NW_005250379.1:0-269 GCF_000412655.1 Myotis brandtii | reverse complement strand
GTGGAGATAATTTGAATATTTGCATTCCATAGTCAGTTTACTAAGCTACTATACTTTCAGTAACCTTTTCTGTGTTCTCTGCTTTTCTTCTTTCCTCTTTTGTAGTACATCATTAAACATTATTGCTTTCTGTCATCTTCCAACCCTATTCCTCCACTTACTTTTTTCTTACTTGCTAACAATCCTAATCATTTTCATCTTAAAATTAAACCAAACAAATAAAAAGAACATTTCCAGTATCATCTTAGGCACTATTAGTCTTTTTTTTT
>NW_005250378.1:0-269 GCF_000412655.1 Myotis brandtii | reverse complement strand
AAGGGGGTCTCTGGTCCGTGGTCCCACCCGCTGATCTTGGTGAACCCCAATGACGTCAGCAAACTGACGCTCAAGCGCCCTTGGACTAGGTTAACGCAGCACATGGAAGACTCTCCACCACCAAGGCCTTGCTCTCCCTCACCCCGTCCTGTGGGATGCCAGCTCATAGAACAGACGCGGGCGCCCCTCCTACCCGGGCAAGAGCGGGAGAAGCGGCAGCCTCGATGGGAGGAAGTCCCTCCCCCCACGCCTTGCACACCATCCATTGT
>NW_005250377.1:0-269 GCF_000412655.1 Myotis brandtii | reverse complement strand
ATATAGCAAAAAGTGTCAAAGGACTTATTAGGTGCAAAGAACTGATAGCTGTTACCATCATCACGGTTAGCACTACGTCATTAGAGAGGAAGAAGCAAATGTGTCTATTAAGTAGCTTTCATAAACATGGTTCAAATCCTTGAGGTTTTGAAAGTTTATAGAACTTAAAGATGCTCTGAGCAATGCTGCAAATTCTGGCATTTGTGTGTATATAAAAAAATATATACATAGCCCTAACCGGTTTGGCTCAGGGGATAGAGCCTCGGCCT
>NW_005250376.1:0-269 GCF_000412655.1 Myotis brandtii | reverse complement strand
AAGACTAAACTCCATATCAAGGCATCTAAGGCCCTTGACCACTGGCTCTAACTACTTCCCCTGCCACACCTCTAACTATGTCCCTCCGTCTTCACATCTCAACTCTTCCATCCCCACTACTTCATGTGAACACTAGGTTCCAATCCTGGCTTTCAGTTGTCTAATGCCTTTAAGCAAGTGCTTTAACCTCTCTAAGCCCCCAGTTTCAGCATTTATAAAATGCAGAATAATATTCACCTCACAGTTATGTAAAGCACAACACCTGGAGC
>NW_005250375.1:0-269 GCF_000412655.1 Myotis brandtii | reverse complement strand
GAATTCTGGAAAAGGCAAAATTATGGAGACAGTAAAAAGATTGATGGTTGCCAGAGGTTAGAAAAGAGGAATGAGTGAATAGGTGGAGCCCAAGGGGTACTTAGGGCAGTAAAACTATTCTGTATGATACTATCATAGTGGATTCATATCATATATATGTTAAAACCCCTAACATTGTAGAATACAACTGTAAATCCAAATGTAAAGTATGGCTTTAGTTAATAATGTATTATATTGGCTCATTGATTGTAACAAATGTACAACACTAA
>NW_005250374.1:0-269 GCF_000412655.1 Myotis brandtii | reverse complement strand
TTAATGTTTTTCAAATCTTCTGCCTGCATCCCATCATTCTTGCTGTAGTCTATGGTTTAAAGCAAATGACCACCCCTCAAGAAGAGGGGATCACATGTATGTTTGAACACCAGGAGGCGGGACTTTTAGGACGACTTTAAGAGTCTGTGTGCCACAGTCTATATCTACATATTTTTTGTAAATATTATATATTTGGTTTTTGTGCTTTTATCAAGGCTGCAAATCTTTACCGTTTAGTTGACGTAATTGGTCCATTTACATTTAACATA
>NW_005250373.1:0-269 GCF_000412655.1 Myotis brandtii | reverse complement strand
TCAGTGCGCTCCCACAGCAGGAGTGCCGCTCAGCTGATTGATGAGTTCCAGAGGCTGGGCTCACGGCTGGCGAGCGCAGCTATGATGGTCTGAGCCTCTCCCGCCTCCACGGCAGTGTGCTACCGAGCGGCAGTGGCGGCAGGTGCAGCGGGGCCAGGAGCGGAGCGGTGTCTGGCCTGGGCTTGGGCTCCTCCCTGGCTGCCTGCCGCTTCATGAACTACTACATCCCTCAGGCAGTCCGACATCCTCCGAGGGGTCCCAGATTATGA
>NW_005250372.1:0-269 GCF_000412655.1 Myotis brandtii | reverse complement strand
GTGAACCTACCACCAAATCCACCAACTAAAATGCACCAGTAACTTACATTTACCTGCGTCTGCCTCACCTGTCAGAGGCGAAGCGCTATTCTGAATCTTGTGTGTCTTACTCCATTTCATCGGAAAGTCCTGTCACCCGTGTGTGTGTTCTCTCAGATACATTCACAAGACACTAAGTTCCTTTATGCTTGGGTCATCTCTTCGGCATCACCTCTCGACAAATTGTTACATCCATGGCAACTGCTAACATGACCCCTTTGTCCCCCAAT
>NW_005250371.1:0-269 GCF_000412655.1 Myotis brandtii | reverse complement strand
ATTGATTGATTCACCAGTTAATTTGTATTGTTTCCAGTATATTATTATTTAAAATTTGGGTATTTGGATGGTTTTCAGTGTTCTACTATTATTAATAATGTTGTTATGATTATTGGACTACAATTCTTCGTATCAAAATACAGCATGATTTTATTTCTCCTGGGTAAATGCATAGGACTGTGATTTCTCATTGTATATATTTAACTGCAGAAAAACTTACAAAACTGTGTTCCTAAGTGGCTGTACCATTTTGTATTCTTACCATTAAC
>NW_005250370.1:0-269 GCF_000412655.1 Myotis brandtii | reverse complement strand
TCCCAAAGGCCCGCTGCCCCGCCCCAGCCCGAGGGCCAGGCAGGGCGGCCGATCTGGTGCACAGACACCCCGAGTTCTCCCCACGGGGACACTGAGGCCTATGTGTGGCTCCTCCCCACCTCCCCAGCTCCTGTGGACCCTGCAGGTGGTGCGCCCTGTTTGGGGGCCTCCTCCCCTCTCCTCGCTGCCCCCCAGTGTGCGCACTGGGACCGCCTCCCAAATAAAAGATGCAGAGCACACCCTCATCTCGTGTCTGCTTGGGGGACCCA
>NW_005250369.1:0-269 GCF_000412655.1 Myotis brandtii | reverse complement strand
TAAGAAAAGATATCAGGTAGGCAATTTGATATATAGGTCTGGCATTAAGGAGAGAGATCTGGTCTGGAGATATAAATTTGAAGATCATTAGTATATAGAAGATAGTAAAAGTCATGAGAAAAAAGATCAAAGCCTGAATCCTGGGACACCTGAATGTGTAAAAGGAGGGAAATGAGGAGAAACCAGACTAAGGACAGACTAGGAAAGGCAAGGAGGAATCCAGGTGATTATGTTGCCCCTCCCCACTGAAAACTCAAAGTTCTAAGAGA
>NW_005250368.1:0-269 GCF_000412655.1 Myotis brandtii | reverse complement strand
GAAGAGGAATAACGGGTTGGAGTGTAGCAACTCCCACCGGCTCCAGCCAGATGCCAAGGAGAACTACTTTTAAACAAAGCACCATGGAAGGTTTAACTAATTGCTGAAACACATGGCATTTTAAAAACA
Organism: Myotis brandtii; assembly: GCF_000412655.1. NCBI lineage: Eukaryota > Metazoa > Chordata > Mammalia > Chiroptera > Vespertilionidae > Myotis > Myotis brandtii. The sequence continues at coordinate 140 of NW_005250368.1, read as the reverse complement.
ATACAGTGGAACCTTGGTTCTCAACTTAATTTGTTCCGGAAAACTGTTTGAGAAGCAATTTGTTCGAAAACGGAATCATTTACGCCCCCGCCCCCATTAAAAAGAATGTGAATTGAATTAATTTGTTCCCCCAAATGATT
>NW_005250367.1:0-269 GCF_000412655.1 Myotis brandtii | reverse complement strand
GGGGGGGGGGATGTTTGACCAAAACAAAATCTTGGGCAGAAAAAAGGCAGCAGGGATTGCTCTGGGGAGGGAGAAAAATCCCAGGGCTAGCCGAGGAGACAAAAGGAAAATCATGTGCGACACCGTCTGTAGGCAGCTGTGGGCTGAAAAGTCACCCAACGGGAAGAGTGGGCAGCCAGCGAGATGGAAAGTGCCAGCACAGTAAGCACGGAGGAGAGCAGGGCTGCGAGGCCAGGATGAAACTGGAGCACAGCTGGGACCCGGAAACA
>NW_005250366.1:0-269 GCF_000412655.1 Myotis brandtii | reverse complement strand
ACATGCTCTAAATCTAGCATCCCTTATCGCTCTGGCTTCTTGCAAATGGGTCCCCTGGCTTTCTGATGTCAAAACATAAGGAAACACGGAGGATGTATTTATTTGTGCTTCAATTTATTTCACAGGTGAAACCTGTTGTCCATATGAGATTCAGGAGCGTTAGCTCATTCGATCTCTACAGCAGACCCAGGAGCATCGGTGTTACCATACCTATTTCACATGGGAAAGGAGAGGGTGGCTCAGTGGTTGAGCATCGACCTACGAACCAG
>NW_005250365.1:0-269 GCF_000412655.1 Myotis brandtii | reverse complement strand
TTTTACAGATGAAGAAACTGAGGCCCAGATTCAGTAACTTGTGCACGTGGTAGATGCTCAGTAAGCAGTGTACACATAGCTGGATTTCTCATCGGTTCCCACCGACAATGGACTTTCATGGGTGTTACATGTGGGCAGTTACAGAAGGCAGTTAATAACAGTAAAAGGTCAGCTTAGGTCTTTCCTCTTCTGGGAGACCATCGCAATTAAAGAGAGCTAACACATCATCGACGCTGCCTGCTGTCATTCCCCAACATTGTGCCGGGCCC
>NW_005250364.1:0-269 GCF_000412655.1 Myotis brandtii | reverse complement strand
AAGTCTATGCACCAAAGTGCCACCTGATGTTCAAGGGCCAAGATGTGATACTGCAAAGCCCGCAGGGAACTGGGACGCTCCTGCCTTTCCTGACATCTCTCCCATAACTCCTCCCGCTTTTTCTTTTCATTCCTCCCCCAACCCTATTCCAATGTCACTCCCACCCCTCACACCAAACCCCTCACACCCGAAGCTCTGGCCCCAGACAGTGTTGTTAAAAGGCAGCTCTCAGCTATTTCACACTCAAAAAGCCAGTGGGACCCCGGCCT
>NW_005250363.1:0-269 GCF_000412655.1 Myotis brandtii | reverse complement strand
TTGTGGCCCAGCTTGCTTGGACATGAAGAAGTCCAACAAAATTTGGTGGCATGAAATGATTTAGTTGTTCCATCTTCAAAATGACAATGCCTCACTTTATTTTGCTCTTGTGCTGTGGTTCAGGACAAATGTAGGTTCTGTTCTACCCAGAAGTTTTATTTCATCTTTCTCCATGATTACGAGGTAGACGTGGCCAGTTAAGCAAAGAAGAAGGCATCATGTAAGAAAAAGGTTAAAATTTTCACTCCTATGACAGAATGGAGCTGCTA
>NW_005250362.1:0-269 GCF_000412655.1 Myotis brandtii | reverse complement strand
CCCAAACATTTGATAATGTGGAAAATAATTCATATGGCATCAATAACTTCTTAACTTGTGATGGGTTTCAACAAAATACGGGTAGCATGGCACCTCTGTTAAAAATAATTGTCTACAGAATCTATGAAATAGTGACTATAGTTAATACTGTATTGCATATTGAAAAGTTTCATGTTTCTTACCAGAAAACACATTTACATTCTGTCAAGGTGTCAGCCCCAAAGTGTTGTTTTCTATGTGTTGTAACCCTAATTAGCTATCAGACTATA
>NW_005250361.1:0-269 GCF_000412655.1 Myotis brandtii | reverse complement strand
CCTTTCCCTTCCTCTCTCTCTAAAAGTCAATAAAAAACATGAAAAAAATAAAGTGAAGGAGAATTCTTAGCGTTCTGATGTAGCCTGATTTTCAATTTTTGCCTGAACAGGCACAAGCCTCAAGGGAGAAGCCCCCTGTGATTTCCTTGGGTGAGGGAAGTATCTAACACCTCGAATGGGCATGAGGTGATCACTTCTCATAGCCATTCATCTCTCACACTTCACAAAGTGATTGGGAATGCATAGCTCTTCCTCTTCCCACCTCTCTT
>NW_005250360.1:0-269 GCF_000412655.1 Myotis brandtii | reverse complement strand
CCGATTCACACACAATGAGCAGCTGGGAGCTTCTCCTAGATTCTGAAATGCCTTTGGAAAGACTGTTCGCTCACAGGTACATGCCAGGGAGGGAGAGGGCATGTTTCAGCCCCTTGGGTTCTGTGTAGGAGCACCTGGATCAGGTAAGCCGTTGAGAAAGGTTTGGGCTGGCTCTGAACCTCTGGGTGAGGACGAAGCCCCCATGGACTATCATCTCTTTCCAGGGCCCTTCTTAGGGAATGTCAGAGCAAACTGAGCCCCAGAGATAA
>NW_005250359.1:0-269 GCF_000412655.1 Myotis brandtii | reverse complement strand
TGTATCTCCAACCTTGGTGGTGCTCCTCACAGAGGGCAGTGAGCCCAGAGTTCCGGCCTCCTGTGGTCTAGACAGTTCCTCACTCTCCGGGGCAGGCAGAGGCCACTGGACTCCACGGACCAGTCTCCATGGTGAGAACAAGGCAGCCACCGGGGAGCCACTCAGAGCCCGCATTTCCTTCAGGTACATACTGTCCACCTGGCTGATTGCTCGTTTCCTGATTTGCAGTAAAACAAGGTCAAAGTAACTTTAGCTCAGTGTGCGTTGGC
>NW_005250358.1:0-269 GCF_000412655.1 Myotis brandtii | reverse complement strand
GAGGGAATAGGCTCTAACTTTGATAATTTCCAGGTAACAGACAGAGCCAGACTAATCAGCATCTATCCTGATGAATGCTTTGTAATTTTTCAATTCCTTAATTCTATTGAGCCTTTGTTTGGTCCCTCTCTACTTCCCCATTCTCCCTTTGAAAAGCCAAGTCACCTCTGTACAAATTAATGTTGAGTTCAATTTATGCTGGACCCTCTTTCCTATTGCAGTAGAATATTGTTGATTAAAATATGTCCTTATGAGAGAACCAAGATGGC
>NW_005250357.1:0-269 GCF_000412655.1 Myotis brandtii | reverse complement strand
TTTTTGTGATTTCACTGCTTCCTTCTAGAGCTGTTTAGAAATACGTTCAACTGCCAAATTCAGAAAAGCCAATAATGATGACATAAAGAAATAGTGTTTGTCATATATAATACAAATAACAGCATCCACAGGAGTGGTTACCACATGCCAGACCGTCCCAGTCCCTGTGGTACCACAGTGAACATGGCTCACATTCTAAAGGAGGGACCAGCAAATGTTCTTGGTAAAGGGCCAGCTAGTCAATACCCTATATAGGTTTTGCAGGCCAG
>NW_005250356.1:0-269 GCF_000412655.1 Myotis brandtii | reverse complement strand
GGCCCTCTGAATCTCTAGATTTCCAACTGTCAACCTAGAACAACAAAATAAAATTCTCGTGGACCCATGAATCTGTGTACTAGTAAATACAGTCCACTCCCATCATAGATAATGCCCTGGAGACTGAGAAAAGTATCTATCACACAGCAACATGGAAACATAGACTTATCTATTCAAGGCCCCACTAATATATCTTACACATTAATTCTATTTCACATGACAACGTCTTTTCCAAAGCAGTTTACTCAATGGTTCATTGTTATCTGACA
>NW_005250355.1:0-269 GCF_000412655.1 Myotis brandtii | reverse complement strand
TCCTCTCTGAAATCAATAAAAATATATTTGAAATAAACAAACCCTGCGTCCACCCGAGGGGCCGGGACTGAGACATCCCAGCTCCACACGGAGCAGGTGCCCTCGCTCCTGGGAGGCTGGCCTCGGTCCGGGTCCCTCTTCAGGGAGTGACGCTCGCCGGGTCGGCCCTTCCTTCTCTGGTGCTGAGAAACGCTGTGGTTAACGGAGAGCATTCCAGCTGCAGAGCTACTCCGTGAGGAGGCTGGATACTGTGTGAGGAGGCTGGTTAC
>NW_005250354.1:0-269 GCF_000412655.1 Myotis brandtii | reverse complement strand
ATTTTCCGACGCAATGAACAACTCTTAGAGTACTGATCGAAATCCGCACAAGTTCCCCTCCATGTTCACAGCAGTTGTATTTCTGGAATATTCAATGTATATTAAAACCACACAAAAATACTTTGCTTTTACATATAATATGGAGTTAGAGGTTCCAAGCTCAGACACCCGAGGTTTTCAGTACATGAATGTCTGGAGAAACACTGGCAAGACAGGTGGGTTAGAGAACAGGTGTTTGTACAGGACTGGCCCATGCATGGCAGGACACC
>NW_005250353.1:0-269 GCF_000412655.1 Myotis brandtii | reverse complement strand
TCCAGGGATTGAGCCCACAACCTGGGCACATGCCCTGGTGGGGAATCAGAGCATGACCTCCTGGTCCATAAGACGTTGTTCAACCACTGAGTATACTGGCTGGGCAAAACTAAAACATTTTTAGTGATTTTTTAAATGAAAGGATATATCCTCAAAGTATATATCAAATTGGGAAAATATGTATAATTTAAAATAAAATAACTACCCTATGTTTTGACTAATTTTCTAGTTCAAAAATGCTTTTTATTTCAAGTGATATTAAAGAGAAT
>NW_005250352.1:0-269 GCF_000412655.1 Myotis brandtii | reverse complement strand
GTATCTATCAAATGGTGAGAAAGGCTTATGTGTGTGAAAAACAAGTAGGCATAGATGTTTGAGTTGTGCTGCCCCACATCTGGTCCAGGTGTCCTCCAGAGTGAAATCAGGGCAGAATGAAAACCGTGCTTAAGTGAAGAGCTGAGGGACATAGATGAGGACAAACTAGCCTGGGCAGTTGTTTCTCCAACCTTGCACCCACCCGAGCTCCAGGGCTAGTAAATAATCAGGTAAGGAGAGCGTCCCAAGGTTGCTTCTACTTGGGGAGG
>NW_005250351.1:0-269 GCF_000412655.1 Myotis brandtii | reverse complement strand
GCCTCCTGTGGTTTTGCAGAGAGAGCTGAGGAGGGGCCTGGGCTGTGTTCCCCCCCCACCCCCCCACCCTCTGGCCCTGGTGGCTCCGTCCACCCAGTGGAAAAGGAACGTACGCCTCCAGCGTGCGAGCAATAGGAAGTGTTTATGAAGGCACTTAATGCCCTTTAGAAGAAAGTGCCAAAGTGCTGGAAAATTTTCTGGTGGTTGGCAGTGGTATTTTGCTGGAGAACGAAATGTTTTTGTTGCAGCCCCTCCCCCTGAAACGTTGA
>NW_005250350.1:0-269 GCF_000412655.1 Myotis brandtii | reverse complement strand
CCTTTATTATTTTTTTCCTGAATGATCTTTATAAAACCAAGCATTAAGGTTTTCTTATTAAGAAATGGCACTAGGTAATGCCATCTCTCCTCCACTTACCCATCAATAGCATTTTGTTCTTCTCCTCCTCCTCTTCCTTGTTTTCCTTCTTTCCCCCTCTTACCCCCACAGGATAGTCTTTTAGTTCTTGTGAGTTTGACCTTTTATTTTTTAAAAAATGTTTGTTATATTGTATCTGTCATTTTTAGGCATTGTATAGTTGGGTGGCT
>NW_005250349.1:0-269 GCF_000412655.1 Myotis brandtii | reverse complement strand
GCTCAGCCACTGAGCCACACCAGCTGAGCCGTGATGAATGTTTTTAAACAAAAAATACCCCGAAGATAGAATTGCTGAGCTCAAGAGCGATCCAGATGGGCTTTCTGACCTCTTTCTGCACCAATATTTCCTTTTCTTCTTGGCAGTAGCTGGGGAGATTTTCATCCGTTCACATTTCAATCCTGGGACTCAGAAAGTCTCTCTCTTGTTCCTGGAAGAGCAACGTGCACCACTCCTGAACTTGAACTGTCTGGGCAGCGGTGAAGGTG
>NW_005250348.1:0-269 GCF_000412655.1 Myotis brandtii | reverse complement strand
CCCCCAACAAATACCTGATGCCTGTGGACCTGCCAGGGAACAGGGATCTGGCTCCCCACCTGTCCCAGGCCTCTGTGCTCCCGATCTGCAGGCTTGTTGCTTTCCAGTGTGGGCTGTGCCCCTGCGGCCCCTTGCGTGGCTGGGAGGGCAGAGGGGCATTGGTGCTTCCATCAGCCCCTCAGCTCTTCAGACTCTTCTTGAAACACTCATTGTGGAGCAGCTGCTCCTGCTTGGCCGTGTGCGTGTGCGTGTGTGTGTGTGTGTGTGTG
>NW_005250347.1:0-269 GCF_000412655.1 Myotis brandtii | reverse complement strand
TTTCACTTAGCATAATCCTCTCCAGGTCCATCCATACTGTCACAAATGGCAAGATTTCATTCTCTTTCAAGACTGAATAATATTCCATTATATGCATACACCACATTTTCTTTATCCATGCATCCATAGATGAACATTTTGGTTGTTTTCTGGGATGAATTTGGTTTTCCGATTGTAGGTCTGCTGGTGTTGAATGGCAATACAGCAGTGCTTGGTAGCAATCTGTCACTATCCTGGTTTGGGTCTAAGTCAAATCTACATTCCTGCTG
>NW_005250346.1:0-269 GCF_000412655.1 Myotis brandtii | reverse complement strand
CCACTGTATATACTTACCCTGATCTGCAGCAGTCACGTTCAGTAAATGTCTTTTTATTCTTAACTATAAGGCGAAGCAAGTGACTCTGTCTCTGCAGAGAGGCCATCCCGTATCGCAAACCGCACTTGCTCTTGTATTTGGTACCTGGATTCTGCGCACTTGCCTGTGTTTCAAGGTGATACGTACGGGATTTAGCTTAAAAATCTTGCCATTTGTTTAGTCTTCCCCTAGGAATGTTTTTCCTGCACACATTGCTTTTCTTAATGCTT
>NW_005250345.1:0-269 GCF_000412655.1 Myotis brandtii | reverse complement strand
ACTTAGGAGGCAGGTCTTGTGACCCATCGTACCTGGTCTTGTCCTGGAACATGCTGCCTGCACCGTTGGCTTTGGCCTGGGTCTCTGTGATCACTTCCAGTGACAAAACATCATCTTTTCTCATGGAAAAGCCCACATTTATCAGCATTACTAGGATCAGTTTCATATCCTTCTCTGTGAAATTTCCAGTAAGTTTTTCCAAAGTGTTGAATATGAGAGATGGTACCACATAGAAGTCATACAAATGGGCAATGATGGTGAACAGGTTG
>NW_005250344.1:0-269 GCF_000412655.1 Myotis brandtii | reverse complement strand
TATTGCATTTAAGAATACATACTCTATTAATTCCAGTGATGAATCCAAAAAAAATAAGACCTAATATTAAAATTTTACTACTTTTCTCCTACTTTTTAGGTACTTTAAAAGTATTCATTTGTTCAATCCTCACAACAAACCTATGAGATAAGTATGAGCAATTTTTCAGTTTTACAAATCAGCAACACAAATAAAGAGATAAGTAATTAGTCTGATGGCATACAGGCAGTACGTAGAAGAGGCAGGAGTTCAACTCAGGCCCTATGATT
>NW_005250343.1:0-269 GCF_000412655.1 Myotis brandtii | reverse complement strand
CCCCCTGCCCTGGTCAGGCTGTGGTGGGGGCTGTGTGCCCGGCCCTGGGGGTGTTGAGCCTGGCTTGGGGGCTGGGTCTGCGTGGGCGCTGTCCTAGCCGTGGGGCCAGGTGGGTGCTGGCAGAATCGGGGGACATGTGTAAAATGTGTTTAATACAGAGGAACATTGACTGTAAACTATAGAGGAAAAGTACAGTTTTTTAAAAGGGGGAGAGGAATTCTCGGAGTCAGTGCCGGTCCTGGGAGGTAGGACGCATGCGGCCAGGAAGG
>NW_005250342.1:0-269 GCF_000412655.1 Myotis brandtii | reverse complement strand
GTTTTATGTTGTTACCGTGTAGTGGGATGAAGAAATTCCCTTTAGCCTCATTCCTTGGTTATTTTTATAATGGTTGGTTGTTTGATTTTATTTTTCCGTTTTGGTTGAGATGGTAATACAGGTTTTTTATTACTCTATTAATATAGTGCATTATATGAATTGATCTTTTAGATATTAGGCCAATCTTGTGTTCTGGGGAAAATTTCATGTGCTCATGGTATACACTGAGTGACCGATTATTATGACCACCTGACGTTTGTAGGCAAATT
>NW_005250341.1:0-269 GCF_000412655.1 Myotis brandtii | reverse complement strand
ACATTCTTCTTCCAGGCACATATAGCGGATGGCGCTTCCCTTCCCCTTGGGTTTAGGTGTGATGCCAGCACTTGCTCTGACCACTGAAGTGTGAAAAAAACTGGTGTGTGCCACTTCTGGGTAGAAGCCTTACAAGGCAAGTGCACAATTCATCATTTCCCGTCTCCCTGCCCCAGTAACTACAGACGTGCCAGATGCAGGGGTTCATTCAGCCTGGCCTCTTGAGAGAGGCCACCATGGAGCAGAGAATCCCATCAACCCCAGATGAA
>NW_005250340.1:0-269 GCF_000412655.1 Myotis brandtii | reverse complement strand
CTTGATTGCTGTTGGCACCTCAATGGGAGGGATTTACTGATCAGCTATAAGGACTGTGGTGCATCTGCTGTGCATATGATCCCATAGAGCAGAACTCACTTCAACAGGGCTCAGGTATTGGCCAAGTCCATTCTTTGAGTATGTTGCTCATATAGATGGTTAGGTGAAACTTTGGCATGGTCTGAAGCTGTCCACTTGGTTCACTGGTTCTGGGGCCTCCTGGGAGGTGCAGACCAAGGTCAGCCACCACCTGTGCCCTACTCAGGCCA
>NW_005250339.1:0-269 GCF_000412655.1 Myotis brandtii | reverse complement strand
GAAGATATATCATGTAATGGGAAAATCTTGGCATTTTAATATAAAATATTACTTTTAAATGTGTTTACAAAATAATTTATTAAGACAACTTTAGTAGAAACAAAGTGTCTATAGAGAAAAATCCAAAACTCATCCAATATAGAATCTTTTGAACTGATAGATGGCTATTTATAATACCTATAAGGTATACCTCTATTACTTCAAGCTTTTTAAATGAGCAAAACCAGTGTCAGTACAGATCAATCCAGCACAGCCCAAAATTCAAAATC
>NW_005250338.1:0-269 GCF_000412655.1 Myotis brandtii | reverse complement strand
TTCCTCACCCCTCCCCACCCTTCAAATTCAGGACTATAAACCCCTCCCCATCACTACAGCAGAACAAATACAGCACAAAGAAAACCCCCAAAGAGAGAAGGCATATTCCCGAACATAAGGGAACTGTGATCCTGTCGCAGAGTGGATACCTATTTCGGCAGAGTTCGTATTTGCCTTGGTGTGAGGTTGTAGTTAGCAGTGTGGTTGGAGAGTCAGGACTTACTCCCATGCTCCCACCACTACATAGTATGGTCTCATTTTATTTTTTT
>NW_005250337.1:0-269 GCF_000412655.1 Myotis brandtii | reverse complement strand
CGGACGTTCCGACTGCCAGGCCCACTCGGTCTGGGCGGGACCCAGGCATCTGCATTCTCACCAGCACCTGGGAGGTCCGGGCAGGAGGACGTCAGACCGAGAGTGAGAGACGGCGCTTCAGTCCATGGCTTCCCAGCCCGCAGCATCCAGACGCGGACAGATGCGGCCCTTTGCTCCCATTTAGAGCACCGTCTGTTGGTCAGCTCTTTCCTTCCAGGTTGATTCATTACCTCCTTCTCTCCTTCCTCCCCCTCCCCCTCCCTCTCCTT
>NW_005250336.1:0-269 GCF_000412655.1 Myotis brandtii | reverse complement strand
TCTCCCTTCCTCTCTATCTAAAAATCAATGAAAACACTTTTTAAAAAAAGAAGAAGTCTCACCTTTTCTAATTAGGTGACAAGGGGGTTGGGGGGAAGGTCCTTTTTCACTACCTTGACTTTCCTAAGCCCCTAGGAGAGCATCTGTAGATATAATTCTCATTTGGAATCTATTATAGACAATGTATTAGTACAAATAATAAGAATTAAAGCTTATTGCTCTGCACCCCTGACCTGGGGGCTGGCACGCTTGCCAGTTTTCCTTGGCAC
>NW_005250335.1:0-269 GCF_000412655.1 Myotis brandtii | reverse complement strand
GGCTCCGGACCTCCCTCTGTGCCCCTCGGTCAGGGCCTTTTTGGGTAAAATCCTTTCACCAAGAACCCCACAGGGTCAGTTTAATCAGAAGTGCCTCCTCCTAGGACAGAGCGCAGCACATGGGGCGGCTCCGTAAATACCAGGCGACAGGGACCTCTGTGGTCCCATAGGGCAGACGCGGGTTCGAAGGAGGGGGACTCCCAGCCTCCCCACCGGGCACACTGCCCACCCGTCCTCCTCGGGCCTCAGTGTGTCTTTCGAAAATGGGG
>NW_005250334.1:0-269 GCF_000412655.1 Myotis brandtii | reverse complement strand
TCAGTAACCAGAAAGTCAGAATTAGGACCCAGGAGAGTTACAAGAGTTTGGAAAATAGATGCAAAGAACCAGACCCAAGGAAAACCTGAATGACTTGAAGAGGTGGCTGTTGCCCTGGATGGTTTGGCTCAGTGGTTGGTCAGCTTGTGTGCCACAAGGTCTTGAGTTAAATTCCTGGTCAAAGCCATATACCTGGATTACAGATTCAATCCCTGGCTCCAACCAGCCAATGTATCTCACATTGATGTTTCTCTCTCTCTCTCTCTCTC
>NW_005250333.1:0-269 GCF_000412655.1 Myotis brandtii | reverse complement strand
GGCCTGGGTTCTAACCGTAGCTCTATTATTTATTAGCCCCCCTGTAGACAAGTAATTTAACCTCTGTGAGGTTCAGTGTCCTTACCTATAAAATGGGGATAGCAACTCTATTCAAGATTATTGAGATAACCCAGTGAGGCCATGTATGCAAAATATCTGGCCCAAGACCTTCTCATAGAATGAGTTCGATTAATTTTTGTTTCCTTTCCTACCACATTGCCTCTCTAACCCATAAGTGCCTCTCCTTTGCTTTCACTAAAAGACATGAG
>NW_005250332.1:0-269 GCF_000412655.1 Myotis brandtii | reverse complement strand
AGTTAGTGGATAAACACATACTGTCCAGGTAGTGTTCATTTATACAATTATTCTATCTTCAGACTGAACCTCCCATAGGTGCATCAAAAACTCCCTGTAGGACACCTCACTGCAGAGTTAAAAACAGTGGAGAGTTAAAAGTCCCCTGTAGCTGTTAAAATAATGCGTAATGGGAACAGTCGTGTTACAAGTGACTAATGGGGTTTCACCACCCCCAACCCCATTATATTTGGATATGTATATAGAAATACAATGATACATTTCTAAGC
>NW_005250331.1:0-269 GCF_000412655.1 Myotis brandtii | reverse complement strand
AGTTTCCTCAACCCAGGCTGCATCCTGGAATTGTCCCCTGGAACTTCTAGAATATTGGCCCTGGCTCACCGGACAAATGGAATACTGGCGCTACCAGCCTGAGTTGCCAAGAGGGATGTTCACCACCTCAGGCTCACCAGAGACCTCGCCAGAGCAGAGCAGAGGAGAAACCCTAGGCTTACAGGCAGAAGCGCCGAAAAATGTGTCCTAAAAGGAAACTCAGAAAAGCCATTTGGGCTTGGGTGAGGGCTCCTCTCCTGGGCATTCTG
>NW_005250330.1:0-269 GCF_000412655.1 Myotis brandtii | reverse complement strand
TCATGTACTCACAACTGTAACCCTACGTTTGCCCACCCCTGTAGATATATCTCAAAATCATTATGCTGAGCAAAAGAGTAAAGACCTAAAAGTATACATATTGTATGATTCCATTTACATGAAGTCCTAGAAAAGGCAAGGCTAATTCTAGTGAGAGAAAGCGGGTGAGTAGTACCTGGGCTGGGGGTGAAATTGACCACAATGGGACCCAATGGAACTTTGAAGATAATGAAAATATTTTACATTTTGATTGTGGTGGTGGTTACAAG
>NW_005250329.1:0-269 GCF_000412655.1 Myotis brandtii | reverse complement strand
GGGGAGGGGTCTGTGAACTGCACAAAAGGTGTCTCCCTTAGGAAGAAGTCCAGAGCAGATGGCCTGTTAGGTCCTTTCCAACTTCCCAGTATGTTGGACTCATGGCCATGCGATCATCTGGGCTGTTCACAAACATTCTTACCTCCTCCCTCGGGTCACTGGGAAGGTATGTCGTAAGCCTCATTTTGACCAATGAAATGTCAACTGATGTCTGTGTGTCCTCTGTGGGTCTCCTAGGGCAGTGGTTGGCAAACTGCGGCTTGGCAAAC
>NW_005250328.1:0-269 GCF_000412655.1 Myotis brandtii | reverse complement strand
CAAGAACAGGAGAGGTCTGCAGCAGGTGTTCTTGGACATCCCCAGCCCTTCCATACCTTCTGAAGGATGCCTGGGAGGGCTGCCCATCAAGCCAAAGGGAACCACAGGTGGAAGACACACTCTGAGAAGCTGCAGGTCCTTGGAAGGAGAGTTGTGCCAGGTGCACCATAGGAAGATCAAATTGGAATGAGTACCTGCCTCTTAAATGTCACAAGTGGCAAGAAACTGGAGACAGCCCTAGCCGGTTTAGCTCAGTGGATAGAGCGTCA
>NW_005250327.1:0-269 GCF_000412655.1 Myotis brandtii | reverse complement strand
TCCACTGAGCCAAACCGGTTAGGGCAAGGTCCACAACTTTTGACAACTGGTACAACCCAACAGAAAAATGCAGAACCTTAAGTATTAGCCTCAGGCTCCCATCATCCCAGCACTTTGACATTGGATTCTTCCCATGTAATGGAATGAGTGGCAGCAACAGTTTTTCCCTCATACTTACCCCAGAGGATAAGAAGTATGGGGAGAAATTCCTATTTTACACGTTTAGGGCTGAATGCAGACAGAGCTTAAGCATGATTTTCTCACACTCT
>NW_005250326.1:0-269 GCF_000412655.1 Myotis brandtii | reverse complement strand
AAACAACGCACTTACCCAAATATCCCTTAGACACCTAGTCAGTTATGATTGAATGGAGACGTAGTGAGTGCTTGGGAAGTCCAGAAGTTAATCCTGTAAGAGGCTCTACACTGAGATGAGGAAAGGCTGTGAGGTCGGGCGTCCAATTTCTTAGGACTTAAATAATATAGGTGTGAAATCCTAGGAAGCAACGTCTCAGTCTTTCCACTTAGATTCTGGGCTCTGGCGATGCAATCTTAGGCAATTAGCTTTATTTTACTGAGCCTCAA
>NW_005250325.1:0-269 GCF_000412655.1 Myotis brandtii | reverse complement strand
TTAGTGTGAGAAAAAAGAAAATGTACAAATGCTCCATTTTTGTGGAAGCTAAAGTCAGAATTTTCTAATTCAATTTTTGCGTAAGTAGCACACTTACATGATACAAATGCCAACAAAATATAACAAATTATATAGTGAAGTCTTTCTTTTGTGTTCATTGTCTGCCTATTTTTGCTTTCCCCCATAGATTCATTTTTTATAAGAGTTAATTTTTCAAAATTTATTTATGCATATATAGGGAAATGATAAATACATATTGTTTTGTACAC
>NW_005250324.1:0-269 GCF_000412655.1 Myotis brandtii | reverse complement strand
GGGGGGGGGGGCGGAGGAAGCTGGGAGTCCAGCTTGTACCAGAGGTAGTGAAGTGTAAAGAGAAGTCTATTTGAGAGCCAAGTTCATTTTGGGTCCCTGTTTGGATACTTCACCTTCTTCATGCCTCACTGCCCATCTGCAAGCTGAAGAATGTTGAAAGAGCCTAAAGGAGAGGAAACATAAAAACAGATCTAAAGAAAATGCCATGGGTGGGAAGCAGGAATGCATGACTAAATGTGCCCTAAAAATGTTTCCCCCCTCCCTCCCTG
>NW_005250323.1:0-269 GCF_000412655.1 Myotis brandtii | reverse complement strand
AAAAAAACAAAAAAAAACACTAATTCCAAAACAACCCCTCATTAACAGATGAGGGACTAAATCCCAGGTCAGGTGACTAGTCCAGGTTCATCTGGCGCATCAGGGCAGACCTAGGACCAGAACCATATCCCCACCTCACCACCAACACCTTTGCCGAGCAGATCCCACACCAGCCTGAAACCACCTCCGGTTCAGCCCCTCCAAAGCCACTGGGCATGGCTCCATGATGTCCCACTTCCCAGCCTAAAGAATGACCCCTCACCCAGCCC
>NW_005250322.1:0-269 GCF_000412655.1 Myotis brandtii | reverse complement strand
CCCCAGGTTTCCTGTCCATGTAGGTTCCTCAGTTTCCTCCCTCATGGTCCACTCCCCCCTCATACTCACCAGAAGTCAGGGCTCTGATTCCACCACCACGGAGCCACCAGGATGGCCGGGGCCCCGTCTCTCTTGATGGAAGCAAGTGGGCCAAGTCCTCTAAGAAGCAAGGTTCTCTCTCTCTCTCTCTGGTGCTTTTCCCAAAGTGATTGTTGTGCCGCCATCACGGCCGAGGGTGAACCTGAGTGGGGGCAGCTGAAAGGCTTAGA
>NW_005250321.1:0-269 GCF_000412655.1 Myotis brandtii | reverse complement strand
TCCGCCCAGCAGGAGGCTTAGCTCAAGAAGACTGCATGCTCCTCTCCATGGCTGGTCTCTGCTGCCCCTAGCAAGCCCCACCCACACCCAGGTGGGTCCCAGGTCCGCATGAGACACCCGTCACCTTTCACATGGTGTCCAGGCTCCTCAGATGGCCTTGGAGAGGCCTTAGTTCTTGACTCTAAGCTACTCCTCCGGCACCCTCCACTCCCTGTCCAGGGAGGAGCACCCACCAGGTTCCCAGTCCCTGCACTCTGGGGTCCCTTCAC
>NW_005250320.1:0-269 GCF_000412655.1 Myotis brandtii | reverse complement strand
GGTCACTTCCTTCTTTTCCCTGGCTGCTTTGAGAATTATTTCTTTGTCATTACTTTTTGACAGCTTCAATACCCAGAGGGACTCTTTGGATTGAGGTAACTAGGTGTTCTGTTTGGATTCGAGGACATAGTTCTTTCCATAGATTTTGGAAGTTCTCATCCACTGTTTTAATAGACTCTCCATTCAATGATTCCTCTCTTTCTCCTCCTATGCAATGCCTATAATTCCAATATTGCTTTTTCTGATGGTGTTAGATAGGTCTCATAGAG
>NW_005250319.1:0-269 GCF_000412655.1 Myotis brandtii | reverse complement strand
ACCACTGCTCTAGGCTAAGTGGTCTCTGAGCATTAAGATGACCACATTGACATCAGGAGAACCGCAGTGCAGAAGCACTAAGGAGGCAGATTATCTACTATTGCATTTCATGGTATATAAGAAGCTGTCCATTTATGATGCACCATTATTGTTAATATCTCACTAAGAAAGAAAATCCTTGGTAATCAAACTATGACATCGTGGTCAAAAGCCATCAGTTATAAGATAATCCTGATTTCAGAGATTCTGAAATGGGGAGGAAGGGGGAG
>NW_005250318.1:0-269 GCF_000412655.1 Myotis brandtii | reverse complement strand
AAAAATCACTTCCAGCCTTGGAAAGACGTTATCTACTGGTAAAGTGGACTTCCTTTGTCTTGTAGTTCTTTGTGAAAGGGATTTACCTAATGAAGGACCAGTCCAAGAAGGCATAAGATGCTAACCTATCTGTGTTTTAAGATTTCAAAATGAAAATATTGGTAGTTTCCTAGTCAAATTGTTATCAGACTCAAGGATTGGCTGCTTTGGGTGATCTATTCAAGAACAAGACGTGGTTGTTGCAAGGTAGTTTTATTTACTTGCAGCAA
>NW_005250317.1:0-269 GCF_000412655.1 Myotis brandtii | reverse complement strand
TTCAGTTGTAAGGGGCGGGGGCGGAGTTTCCAGCTCCGGTGGTGGAGGTGAAGGTAGTTAAGGGCGCAGAAGGCCTGGCTGGAAGAGAGTCCGGCAGGGAGGAGGAGAAGCGGAGCGTAGGGAGGAGGAGGGGGAGGGGGATTCCTTGTAGACGGGAGTGGGGGGTAGAGTGCTGCGGCCGTGGGGACCGGTGGAGGTCCTGGGACTGGGGGTGTTGCGAGCGCCTCCAGCTGGATGGTTAGTGCTGAGTCCTCTGGGGACGAGTCGCC
>NW_005250316.1:0-269 GCF_000412655.1 Myotis brandtii | reverse complement strand
AAAAGTAAATTTAAGGTTAAATGTCCCTCCTTCTGTTTATTCTTTATGCTAATCTATGCACCTTATGGAGTGAATCCATGCACAAAGGCAGCTTGATTTTTGTTTGGCTTGCACTGAAGTGTGTATTATTGGGAAAAATTCATCAATGATGTGCATAATTATGCATGGCATTCTGCCTTTTATTTTCTACTGACAATCACTATTTTAGAAAGTTTCATTAAGTCTGCCCATATGTATATATTAAAAATTTTGTATGTATTTTTCTTTGT
>NW_005250315.1:0-269 GCF_000412655.1 Myotis brandtii | reverse complement strand
CCGGCTGGAGGGTGAGTGACCACAGGGGAGAGCAAAGTCGCCCCCACTGAGGCCATCTGGCCAGACCAAGGCAGACCAGCCAACCCACCCACGGAGTCCGGACACAGGGCCTGGAAGACTAGCCAGATCGGTCCCGGCCAGCACACCACCTAGCTGAGCTGGACTCACGAACAATGAATGCATGGCGGCTGTTTTAAGCCACTGCGTCTTATGTGGCTTCTTTTGCAATAACAGTTAACATGCCAGTTGCACCGTTTCCTAGCTTTCGA
>NW_005250314.1:0-269 GCF_000412655.1 Myotis brandtii | reverse complement strand
GGGACCGGGCCATGCAGCGGCCTCTCCCACTGCCTCTACAGAAGGAGCAGTGCCGGGACAGGCGGCAGCGTGGGCCCAGTCCCAGCACTCTGCGCAAGGGGCAGCACCAGGACCAGGCCCAGGCCCATGCAGCCTCCTTTCCCACTGCCTCTGCAGAAGGGGGGGCTCCAAGACCACCATGGCTTCCCTGGTGGCACAGGCTCGCTGGCCCCACCCCCTGCCCACTGGTAGTTCCGGAAGGTTGTCCAGAAGGACGTCCAGAAGGTCTT
>NW_005250313.1:0-269 GCF_000412655.1 Myotis brandtii | reverse complement strand
TTAATATAATTTAAAAAATTATGTAGTCTCTGGCCTGTATGTATTATGTGCTCGGTTGAGGTGGATTTTTTTTATTCCTGGGTATGAGAGGAGAAATTCCAGTAATAGCTCTGCTGATGCTCCATCAAAACCCAACCTCCTTTTCCTTCCTGGACATCCACCAAGGCTCAAATACTCCAGGGAAAGAAAACCTCAGCCAGGTGGAGAGGTGGAAGGCCTTTATGGAGAGGGACACTTAAGGACAGAACACTATGCCAGATAATGACATA
>NW_005250312.1:0-269 GCF_000412655.1 Myotis brandtii | reverse complement strand
AAAGGGCCAGAAGGTTGAGAACCACTGGACTAAGGTTCCCAAGAAAATCCCAGCTTCTTCATAGAGAGGCTAAGGGAAGCTTTGATCAAATACACCCATCTAGATCCTGATGACCCAGCTGGAGCAATTATCCTAAACAATAATCCAGTCAGCCCCAGATATTAGGAGGAAGCTACAGAAATTATGAATGAAACCAACCACCCACATGGAAAAGATGTTAAGAATAGCATCCTCAGAAAGAATATATGCACCCCTATGTTCACAGCAGC
>NW_005250311.1:0-269 GCF_000412655.1 Myotis brandtii | reverse complement strand
AAAAAAAATCAAAAACAATGAAGACAGAAGAGCTTCAAAGTCCACGATTAGGTTTGGTGACCAGAAAGCTGTTGGCCACAGTTTATAGAGTGGTTTCTGGACAGTGTAAGGAATTTATGACCAACTGCAGAAGATGAAGAAGAGAGTTCATTGTGAGGCAGTAGATGTGACTTTTTTTCTTTCAAAAAGCTGGACAGTGCCATCAACAGATGAATGAATAAAGAACACACTATCTATATAATAAAAGGCTAATATGCAAATCAACCGAA
>NW_005250310.1:0-269 GCF_000412655.1 Myotis brandtii | reverse complement strand
TTAGACATGGACCCTGCCCTCAAGAACATAAGAGCATATTTCACTGTAATTTGAGCAATATCTTAATATTAAATGTGAGTTTCAATCCATTGTGGTAAATAAGAATATGTACAGGCATTTTAAAGAGAATAGTGGAGGAGAAACTAGCCCAGTGTGGAACTGAGTGAAGACTTCTTAAAGGAAATGATAATACCTAAGTCTTAAAGGAGGAATAGAGTTAGCATCCACCTCCCCTCACTGAGAGAGAGAGAGAGAGAGAGAGAGAGAGA
>NW_005250309.1:0-269 GCF_000412655.1 Myotis brandtii | reverse complement strand
ATTTTATACTTTCAACCATAAAGATTTTTCAAGTAAAAAAATTAAACAAACAAAACATCACAGTGACCTTTGTCAGGGAAGATCCTGGCCTAGGACAGGGCTACGCACCACACGCTTCTTTTAGCTAAAGTTGTAATTTCAGACCATCCTTTGAGGTGACTTCCGGTCTTTGGGTTTGCAGGGCGGCCATGCAGGCCTCCCCTGTGCCCGTCAGGTGAGCACGTGGCCCCCTTTCCGTCCACACCCCACTCCAGTCTGTCCCCTCCCAG
>NW_005250308.1:0-269 GCF_000412655.1 Myotis brandtii | reverse complement strand
TCAAACCTGCAACCTTTTGGTGTATGGGATGACACTAAACCAACTGAACCACACCAGCCAGGGTTCAAAGACTTTCTTAGTCATTTCTTCTAGTATAGGCTTGCTGATGATGAATTCTTTCAATTTTTGTATGTTCAATAAAGTCTTGATTTTGCCCTCATTTTTGAAATACAGTTTTTCTGGGTAAAGAATTCTTATGTTATTTTCCTTTTAGTACTTAAAAAGTGTCAATTCCACTGCTTTCTGACTTGCATTATTTCCAACAAGAA
>NW_005250307.1:0-269 GCF_000412655.1 Myotis brandtii | reverse complement strand
TCATGAATGGGATTAGTGCCCTTATAAAAGAGGCCCCGAGAGCTCCCTCACCCTTCTGCCATGTGAAGACACAGAGAGACCACTGACTATGAACCAGAAAGCAGACCCTCACCAGATACCAAAACTGTTGGAGTCTTGATCTTGATTTCCCAGGCTCCAGAAATGTGAGCAATAAATTTCTGTTGTTTATAAACCACCCAGTTTATGGTATTCTGTTATAGCAGGTTGAACAGACTAAGACAAGGGCAAAAAATTGGTTCTTGGGGGGG
>NW_005250306.1:0-269 GCF_000412655.1 Myotis brandtii | reverse complement strand
GAGCCTCTGGTGGTTACTGAAAATTCTTTGCACCCACAAGCTGCGGTCCTTCCCAGTGCTTGCACCCGCTGCCAGCGCCCGGCGCCGGCCCTGATCACTCGGCACCGTCAGTGGATGCAAGCAGCAGCTGCCAGCCCTGATCACCACTAAGGGCTTCTCCACCTCCCTCTGCTCCTGAGCAGCGATAGGGGCAAGAGCTGCCGCTCACACCCACTGATGGTGCTGGCCCCGCTCACACTCACTGCTGATGCTGGCCCCAATCACTCCGC
>NW_005250305.1:0-269 GCF_000412655.1 Myotis brandtii | reverse complement strand
GCTGACATGTCCTCATCACCCAGAGCCCAGGGTTCCCATGAGGGTCCCTCTCGGTGCCGGGCGCTCTGGGCGTTCGGGCGAATGTGCGATGACTCGCAACCACCGTCACGGTGCAGTCACGGCCCTGAAAGCGTCCTGTTCTCTGCCTATTCGGTGCTTCTTTCCTGCACCCCTGGCAGCCACTGGGCTCCTAACCGCCTCCGTAGCTCTGCCTTTTCTAGACACATTACAACTGGAGCTTATACCATGTAACCTGCTCAGACCAGCTT
>NW_005250304.1:0-269 GCF_000412655.1 Myotis brandtii | reverse complement strand
TCATCTGGCCCCCTTAAACATGATTATTTTATGACAGATTCGTGAAATGGAGGTTATTATGGGATTCTCTGGTTCATTGAAAATCAGAACATAAAAAATGTAAAAGCTTTGACTTAAGTTTCTTTTTCTGTAAAACAAGGTATTATCACACTAACAAGTGATGTCTTTCAATTTACTGCTTGATATTTTGTGTTAGCTTGTCATTCAGTTATTTTTTTTAAACCCTGGCAACTTGCTGTGGGTTTTATTTTGACCATATGGTATAACTC
>NW_005250303.1:0-269 GCF_000412655.1 Myotis brandtii | reverse complement strand
CATAATGGCCAAAATATGACAACATAAATGTCCATTACAATTAGAATGAATAAACAAATTATGACATGTTTATACAAAAGAATATTATACAGCCATAAAAATACACTAAATATAACTACATGGATGAGTCTTCAAGCAAAACGTTGTAAAATCTACATATATAAAAGCCTAAGCGACGGTTCGACCCTTTGACCGGTAGCTTATGACGCACATTGACCACCAGGGGACAGACGCTCAACTCACAGGCATGGAAACATGGAACAGTCTGA
>NW_005250302.1:0-269 GCF_000412655.1 Myotis brandtii | reverse complement strand
TCTTTTCTTTGTGGGACAATTTCAGTTACTAAAATAAGTTAGTTACTTGTTGTTATAGGTCTGATCAAAATTTTATATTTCTTCTCGAGTTAATTCTGGTAATTTATGTCTTTCTAAGAACTGATCCATTTTACCTAAGTTGTCTAATTTATTGGCAAAATCATATTTGTAATATATCCTTATAATCGTTTAATTTTTTTAGAGTGAGTAGTGATATTATCTGTTTCATTTTTGATTTTGATAATTTGTTGTGTCTTCTTTCTCTTTTT
>NW_005250301.1:0-269 GCF_000412655.1 Myotis brandtii | reverse complement strand
TTTCCAATTCATTTGGAAAATAAGCATAAGGTTGTTTCTAATACATTCCCATTATCGTCTTAATGTCTAGAAGATACACAGGGTGATGTCTCCTTTTCTGTTCCTGATATTTGAAATTTGTGTTGTCTTTCTCTTTTCCTGATCAATTTTACCAGGTGCTTATCAATTTTATTACTTGTCAAGGAACCAACTTTAGTTTTTGTTGATTAAATTGTATGTTCTATTTTTCTGCTCTTTCTTATTTCAGTTCTTTATCTTTCTTATTTTTT
>NW_005250300.1:0-269 GCF_000412655.1 Myotis brandtii | reverse complement strand
TCTTCAGGCTCCTAGGAATTTCAGATGAACCCATGTGTGTAAAGTCAACTGGGGCTCAGCCTAACCTTGCTGTTAGCCTTGAAATAGTTCAAACGGTGACACACAAGTCCTAGCACTTTGGTAGAAGACATACTAGTATTGTGAGTCTCAGAAAAGCTGATACCAGACCACACATTTCTTCTGTTTCTACCTGAGCACCCAGTGCACTGCCATGTGTACAGCATACTCACCATAAGGCATCCTATATAATAAAAGCCTAATATGCTAAG
>NW_005250299.1:0-269 GCF_000412655.1 Myotis brandtii | reverse complement strand
CTTGATCTCCTAAAAATGTTCAAATAAAAAAAAGCCTTCAGGATCCCCGTGTCCATGTAGGAACAAAGCAGTAACCCTAGAGATTCCTGCAGATTCCGCCCACCCAGTATTCTGAAAGGTGTTCCTGGCTCCTCCACTCAGGGTGGGGGGATCATTTCCACAGGGTCCTTCCCACATGTGTTCCAGGCTTGACCCTCTAACAGTCTCTTCTCCTTTCTGCTTCTCATCCACAGGCTCACGCTCTTCCCCTGTGTAAGAGCCTTGGGAAA
>NW_005250298.1:0-269 GCF_000412655.1 Myotis brandtii | reverse complement strand
CTTGTTGCCCCACTCAGCCTGTTTGGTTGTCCGTTCGGTTGCAGTGGCCCCTGGCTCTTTATATATATAGATAAGATGCTATTAGTCCGTAGCCCTTTAAAGCAATCACTTATGCAAAGGAGGAGCATTTGCTAAATTATTAACTGGAGACCCGGTAAAATAGGATGTGAAAGACAGTAAATGTTTTAATATGTATGTAATCTCCTTCCGACATTTCCTATGAAACAATATGTTTTGCTACTTTCCTGTAATGACATGTATCATCTGAT
>NW_005250297.1:0-269 GCF_000412655.1 Myotis brandtii | reverse complement strand
CTCCGGAGAGCCCAGAAGCCGGGGGAGGAGACGGGTCGTTGTCGCCGTTGGGATCATTTTGATTGTTGAGAAATGCCTGCAGGCGCACACTGACCACTCTTTCCCACTGGGCCGTGTGCTTCAACCACCTGTAACGTGAAGGTGACCTACCTTCTGGCCACGTCATGACCTTAAAAAAAATCCACTTTCCATCCCCGTCTTCTTGCACGAAACACCCAGCCCCGGGGGCCAGTGCCCCTCTGGTTGAGCTTGTCTGTTGGCACCAACAG
>NW_005250296.1:0-269 GCF_000412655.1 Myotis brandtii | reverse complement strand
AGGGACCCCTTAGCCCCCCTTTCCGCCTCCACGACGCCCCAGAAGTGACCCCAGGAGACGGGCGGGAAGGCGAGCCCCGCAGGAGGCGGCCCAGGACCGAGGCGGGAAACCAGCAGATGTGGGGCGCCCAGTGGGTGTCCACAAGCAGGTCCCCCGTCTTCCGCTGCACCCCATCTCCATGCCCCTGTCGCTCTTGGCGTCACCCCCATGAACCTTTGTGACGTGGCCTCCAGCCGGAGCACCACGCCCACTGGTTTCCCAGGTGCCAC
>NW_005250295.1:0-269 GCF_000412655.1 Myotis brandtii | reverse complement strand
GTTCCTGCCTTGTAGGCGGCTACCATAGAAACTGTCTGCTTTCATAGTGTTACACTCCCCTCTCCTCTGACCCTTGGGAAAAGGCTCTTCCTGTCCCAGCCTAGGTAAGAGGCAAGAGGCAAAACAGTCGGATTTAATAGGCAGCTACTTCTCTGAGCCAGGTGGCTGGGTGCAGAGGGAGGTCACACCACTGACTCCACAGGGCTCCGTGGGGTGGGCACTGTCACCCCCATGTACAGAGGGCCATGCCCACGGAGGCCCTGGGCAAG
>NW_005250294.1:0-269 GCF_000412655.1 Myotis brandtii | reverse complement strand
GTAGTCAGATAATCTCCCAGAAAGGGTTACAATCAATGCCTCTGGATGCTCCAAGGTGTCTCTCCTTCACCCTGCCCTTTCTGTACCCTAATAAATTCTCCCTCCTACTTCTTCCAATTCTTATCTTTATTCCTTTGCTTTGGTCTAAGGATTAAAGTGGGCTTGTGGGGAGAGGGAAGCTACAGCTCATATTTCAAGGGGTCTGAGTTGGAAGAAGGCACCAGCTATCCCTCCCCCCCCACACACACACAGACACACACACACACACA
>NW_005250293.1:0-269 GCF_000412655.1 Myotis brandtii | reverse complement strand
GGACCGGAAGCTTCTCTGCCTTCTCTTGCCATTGAGAACCGAGTGTGTTGCTGGGACATGGACGATGGCATAGGGAGTGCTTTATGGGAGACCACGGGGTGCAGGACAGGACGGTGGCAGAGGGGGGTGGTGCGGGGAGAGAGAGAGAGAAGAGAAGTGGGAGAGGGAGAGGGAGGGAGAAAGACATCAGTGTAAGTAGATTCACTGAACATAAGTAAATGATAGAGATTTACATCAGGACATTGTCCCTTGGACCACTTAGGGCCTGT
>NW_005250292.1:0-269 GCF_000412655.1 Myotis brandtii | reverse complement strand
TGAAGGACTCTGCAGCCAAAGCTTCACCAGCTTCACTTGAATTAGCCCAATTACAGCATTATTAAGAATAATCTAAAATTAGAAACAACTGGAAATTGCATCAGGGTTTGATAGTAAATCATAGTATATCCACACAAAGGAATATGACCAGTCATTTAAAATAACATGAATGTAGAGATGTACTTATTGACAAGATGCCCAAAACATAATATGAAGTGAAAAAAGGTAGGTCATAAAATACTAGAGGCCCGGTGCACGAATTCATGCAC
>NW_005250291.1:0-269 GCF_000412655.1 Myotis brandtii | reverse complement strand
TGAGTATGTAGATTAGATCTTTTTTTGAGACCTTCCTCTCTTTGCCTATATTAAAAATTATTATTAAGCATTGTTAGAAATTAGTGGACTATTTACTATAAAGCATTCTACAAGAAGTCTTGTTCTCTGATATATGTAAAAACAGAACCCTAGATAGAAATTTAGGGATCAAAATACTTGTTATAGAACAAAAACTCATTAAACTTCATTTGAAGAGAATAGATGGAAATTGACATACTTAAATATGTCTAATTCTGTAAAGGTTTTTC
>NW_005250290.1:0-269 GCF_000412655.1 Myotis brandtii | reverse complement strand
CACCCTATCTACCTGCCCCGTGTCCTTGTCTCCTCACCATGACTGTCTGCCCCCCTTCTTCTGTTCCTGTATGTCTGCCCCACCTTCTCGCTGCCTCTTGGTCTCTTCCATGTCACCCTACTGACATTTCTGTGTCTCCCCATCTCTTTCGGTCCTGCCCCCCTGCTGTGTCTCCGTCTCTCCGTGCTTCCCACTTGTCTGCTTTCCTGATGTCTCTGCGCTCGGCGGTCTCTTTCCGGTGCTGCCTGTCTCCTCCCACCCGGCCCCGC
>NW_005250289.1:0-269 GCF_000412655.1 Myotis brandtii | reverse complement strand
TGAGGAACTATATTAAAGGGTCGCGGCATTAGGAAGAACCACTGTTCTTGACTAACTATTATGGAGAACTTAGTTAATGATTCATTATTTTTCTTATATTCTGTCAAATTTTCTCTTAAGAAAGAGAAAGACAGGAGAACCCAGAAATGGACAGTCCAACCCAACAGAGATGAAGGAGTTCCCAGGACATTAAAGAAAGGAAATCAATAAAACAGGCATGCAGCATGCCAGACAATCAACCATTTCAAAATTGGAGCAGAAGGGTAGAG
>NW_005250288.1:0-269 GCF_000412655.1 Myotis brandtii | reverse complement strand
TTTTTTTTCTCAATGAACCTCATTGTGAACTTCACATATAAAAAAGAAAAGGTGAATTAGGAGCAACAGTTTGGAAACTTTCTCCCTTAGTTTCTTCATTATCCACAGTTTTAATATCACAGCTCTGAATACTATAAAGAATTTACTTTATATACTTGGGAGTAATGTGAGAGAAACAAGTGTAGAATGCATTTATAGATGTATATGTAGTACAAATCCTTTCAACAGTCAATATGAATATCAAAGTTTGATGTACTGAACTTTGAAGT
>NW_005250287.1:0-269 GCF_000412655.1 Myotis brandtii | reverse complement strand
ATTAGTGTCTCCTTCAGCTGTGGAGGTTCATGCTTTTCTCCTAAATAAAACCCTAATCTTAGGTTCTCTTTGAAGATCTAATGATAACAATGCTTAATAAAATTAATACATACATTCTAATTATTTATGTAGAGTTTTACAGATGAGTGTGCTCTTCAAAGAATAAAGTTTCTCATCAGAATTCAAGCCAATGATGTTTTAATTTTCAAACTATGACCAACATTTTATTTCCAAAGGCAAAAGATTGATCAAAATGAACTTTTATTGTT
>NW_005250286.1:0-269 GCF_000412655.1 Myotis brandtii | reverse complement strand
TCTCTGAAATGGGAAGGAATCATACCCTGGCCAAGTGGCCATGAATGTGGCTTGGGATGGAGCAGATGGGGAATTTTCAGAGCACAAACCCACCCTCCAATAGCCACAGCTCACCAGCACAGCCTGGGCCTGTCCTCTGTAATTGTTTTCTTCAAGCCAACTGCACACTTGGTTGTCTGGTTCTGCTTGGTCACGTCTCCTGTAAGGTGATCCAGGTTTCAGTTCTCGCCTATCCCGGACAATCCTGCCAGCATCTGTTTCATCTCATG
>NW_005250285.1:0-269 GCF_000412655.1 Myotis brandtii | reverse complement strand
CCGGGGTGCCTGGAGGCGCCTACGCTCTGTGACAGCCGCCCCCCGGCCCCCCCACCCCCCGCATGACTTGTGACCTGTCATGATTATACCTTGCCCACTTTCCCAGGCCTGTAATTCCTACTTTCCCACACAGTCTTTGTCTTTCTACTCAATATAAGCAAGCTGGCTTATGGGGAGAGGCAGAGTAGGTTTTCGTAGATGACCTGCTGCTCTCCCATACTGCTAGCTGTATTGGAATAAAGGCTCATATATGAAGGCTCCTGGTTCAG
>NW_005250284.1:0-269 GCF_000412655.1 Myotis brandtii | reverse complement strand
TGTGAGTTTCCTGAGAACGGGAGGGTGCAAGTCCTATGAGGAACCCCATACCCCATAGAGGTTTTGATAACTGCATCGAAATTGGCCGCCGTAGCTACACACAGTGGCACAATTTTCAGAATCAAGGATGCTTGTTTGAGAAAGTATCGTGCTGGGCCACCTCCCGGATCCAAATCCAGCACGGCCAGCGGTGAGCTTATGGGGTGAGGGTGGTGGGGGGGGGGTGGTGAAGGATGAAAGAAAACAGACAAGAGAATACAGCTGGGGCC
>NW_005250283.1:0-269 GCF_000412655.1 Myotis brandtii | reverse complement strand
TGGGGCTGGGCCTGGATGAAGAGGCTGAGGAGGGCGAGGAGGGCGCTGAGGGCGGCAACCAGGAGGAGCTGCAGTTCAGGAGCATCCGGCAGGCTCGGCGCCTGAGCATCCTGCGCTGCATCCAGTCCCTGAGGCACGCCCGCCAGTGCCGGGACACCAACTGCTCTCGGACCGACTGTCAGAAGCTGAAGCGTGTTGTGCTGCACACTACGCGCTGCCAGCGCAAGGCCGTTGGAGGCTGCCCAGTGTGCAAGCAGCTAATCGCCCTT
>NW_005250282.1:0-269 GCF_000412655.1 Myotis brandtii | reverse complement strand
TCAATAAAAATATATTTTAAAAAATAAGTAAGTCAAAGGGGGGCAGGGATGTGTTCCCCTGGGATCTCAGGTACGTCTTGGGAGCCATTCAGTCACCAGACAGAGGGCCACATGTAGGCAGGGCTGTCCTGTGCTCCGGCCCCAGCACCTGGGGGTACCCAGTGGTGACTGATGTCTGAAGGAGGCGGGTTGGGGGGGGATGGGAGTCCACACCCAGGCCTGTTCTCAAACAGGGACTTGGGGTTTCTCTGGGAAAACGGTGGGTCTTG
>NW_005250281.1:0-269 GCF_000412655.1 Myotis brandtii | reverse complement strand
TATGACTGCCTTCCTGAAGAAACATAAAGAAGGATCTGAATCAGATTGTGTCCCGGGTGGTTTGAATAGGGACAATAAGTGGTTGGCCTCTCCTTTAGGTGTCTGATGGGACAAGTCCAAAAGCTTAGAGGCATGTAAAAGCCTCTGCTATTCAAAGAAAGGCTTATACTTCCAACCAGCTGGACCAGGGAACAGAAGACGCGCAGAGGGTGAAGTGGAGATTGATAAGGTGGGTCATAAGAGGCCTTCCTTTACTTTGCAGACTTTTA
>NW_005250280.1:0-269 GCF_000412655.1 Myotis brandtii | reverse complement strand
TTAGTCAATGGCACCATGGAGTAGGGTGAGGAATATAATCTCTGGAATGAGATGCTTTTGCTATTAGGGGACAAAAGGATTATTTTATGAGATCCCAAAATTTTGAAGAACTTCCTATATTTTAGACATTTGGAAAATCTGTTTTACGTGTTTGGAAATCTAAAACCACTAAATATACTCTGATAAATAACCAAATACGAGGTTAGTTTTATGTCCTTGATATTTATAACCCAGAAAACATGGATTATATAAGGTAGAGCAAGGGACAA
>NW_005250279.1:0-269 GCF_000412655.1 Myotis brandtii | reverse complement strand
AGAGATGACAATTCCCTGGCCCCAAATGTGGCAGCCACACTGCTCAGGGGTAGACAGATCCAGGCATATTTTAGAAGTAGAACCAACAAAAGTCATTGCTGGATTGTATATGTGGGTGACATCAAGGAAAGAATCAGAGATGATTCTCATCGAGTTCCTTTACTTATATGTGGGGTACTTTCAATAATAGAAGCCTCGCGTGACACAATGTCAGGCCCATGCAAGAATCTTGTCTATGTTCATAGCAGCACAATTCACCATAGCTAAGA
>NW_005250278.1:0-269 GCF_000412655.1 Myotis brandtii | reverse complement strand
TGTATCAGAGAACAATTCTTAGTTCTTACTAATGCCTGACAATACAATCAAAATAGACTTTGCCTGAAGTAAAGAAACAAAGACCTTCATCCTTTGTGTCAGTTTAAGGAGTGATTACCTCTCCAATTAACCTTAAACAGACTTATGTTTTGATTTTTCTGGCACTACTGAATTTAAAAGAATTCAAAAAAGATTGGTTATTTGAAAAAGAAAGATTAAGTGAATTTCTTAAAAAAGTCAATCACTTTTCTTAACAGGAAAATAAAACA
>NW_005250277.1:0-269 GCF_000412655.1 Myotis brandtii | reverse complement strand
TCTTTACTATTCTGATATTAGGCACATTCCTACATGCCCTTTTCTGAAATAAAATCTGCCAGAAAATATCTCCTAAAAGAAAACCATATTTTGTTGCTGTTGTGTGTGTGTGTTTTGTTTGTTTGCTTGTTTTTAGTAAATATACTGTCAGCAGGTGCCATACTTTATAAAAGATAAAATGACTGAGTCTGGCACTAGCTTGGTCAGCCCTGCACATAACCTAGGATGCAAATCGAAACAGATGAGAGGAGTCTGGTAAGCAAAAAATG
>NW_005250276.1:0-269 GCF_000412655.1 Myotis brandtii | reverse complement strand
G
The DNA here is from genome assembly GCF_000412655.1 of Myotis brandtii. NCBI lineage: Eukaryota > Metazoa > Chordata > Mammalia > Chiroptera > Vespertilionidae > Myotis > Myotis brandtii. The sequence goes on along the minus strand of NW_005250276.1, from coordinate 268 downwards.
AAAAAGAATCTATTAAAAAGCTGTTGGCTCAAAATGGAAAAAAAAACACTTCTCTCTCTAATAACATTTCTTTCTTATTAAAACTTTTTATTATTTTTAAAAATTTGGAAATTTTTCAAAAATGTTTAAAAAGTTACTAGTAATCATGCCTAATAGAATGACAATGATCAAAACAACAGATAACAAGTGTTGACAAAAATGTGGAGAAAATTGAACTCTCATATGCTGCTATTGGGAACATAAAACAGTGCAACTTCTTTGGAAAATA
>NW_005250275.1:0-269 GCF_000412655.1 Myotis brandtii | reverse complement strand
TAGGGCTGTGTCCCTGGGACAGGCCTGTCACAGCCACCACACTGCACCCAGGAGCTGTCACTTCCTGTTACCTGTAAACAGTGCACCTGACTGGTGAATGAGGGGGTGGCCGCAGGCAATGGGCCGGGGTGGGGGGCTCGGGGGTTCCCACAAGGACCACGGTTGGTTGGGTGATGGGGCAACAGCCCGGGCCCTGGTGGCTTTGAGTTCGAGGTTGTGCCCCCGGCTGCCGGCTTCCCCTACGGCTCCAGGAGGCCAGGCTTTCTCTC
>NW_005250274.1:0-269 GCF_000412655.1 Myotis brandtii | reverse complement strand
ACTTACCGGTGGGCCTGCCTGCCCCGTCTCCCCTTTCTCCCCTTTCTCTCCCAGGCTCCCCGGATGTCCGTCTTCTCCCCTTATTCCTGCAGGCCCAGGCTTTCCTGGGGGGCCTTGGGGACCAGGAGGGCCCGTGTCTCCTGGTTTGCCTCGAGGTCCCTTTAGGAAATATCAACACCACTCATTAGATACACGAGTGGAGGACACAGGAGAGAGAACGTGAAGGAATGAATGGCCTGTAGGACTGGCTCTTCTGTCCTTGGTTGGAC
>NW_005250273.1:0-269 GCF_000412655.1 Myotis brandtii | reverse complement strand
TGATGCCCGAAGATTCTAACTGCACACAACCACAGGTTTGAGTGGGCATCTGTAACTCTTCCTAATCATAATTCAAAATGTTCAGGGAGCTACTACAGGCAACACCCAGCCTCCAGACCTTCCAGGATTTAGGATGTTTTTAGATGACAATCCACGATGTCCAGAATAGGAGCATTTCCTTGTTATGGACAATAGAGTCATAATGTACTGCAATCCTATAGCCTCCATGTACAGATCAAATTGAACTCCATTTTTATCTCTCTCTCTCT
>NW_005250272.1:0-269 GCF_000412655.1 Myotis brandtii | reverse complement strand
TCTCTCTCTCTCTCAAATCAATACAAATATATTTAAAAAATATATATGGTGTTACCACACAGCACTGTTTGAACATAATCCCTCCTTTTATTATTATTTTTTTTAGTTACCTTTTGTTTTGCCCACTTTTGAAAGGTCCAAAGCATGCTGACTGGGATGGCCTTTTTGAAAATCAAGATATTGGTGAATAAGTATGGGTTTTATCAGGAAGGTTTGAATGGGATAGACTGAGTCAGGGAAAAACAATTTAGGACCTTAAGTTGGAAAAA
>NW_005250271.1:0-269 GCF_000412655.1 Myotis brandtii | reverse complement strand
CTGGTTCATAGGTGGACGCTCCACCACTGAGCCACGCTGGCCGGGCCTTTTTATTACTCTTGGCGTGAACAGGTACTTTAACTTACAGCAGTGCCATTACCTGAGCATGACTGTGCAGGGACCGGCAGTGGGCTTTTCTGCGTGTGAAGCTCCTCATTAGCACAGGACTAAACACTCGGACCTGGTGGGCCCGGCCGGGGTGGCTCAGTTGTTTGGAGCATCGTCTTGTGCACTGAAAGGTTGCGGGTTCGATCCCCGGTCAGGGCACA
>NW_005250270.1:0-269 GCF_000412655.1 Myotis brandtii | reverse complement strand
TCTGATCCTTCATCTCCACTTCCTGGCTCCGATCCCTCACAGGTGTCCCTTTGTGCCTCAAGCGCTTGTGGTTTTATAATACCCACCACCATTTTTTAAATGATTAAGGTGGCTTAAGGTAGTGCCCAGTTTTTGTAATGAAGAGTCGAGATGAAAACAGCGCGGTAACCTGTATGAAATTGTGCTTCATGAAACCTAGAAGGGCAGCTGTCAAGAGGGTTTCTTTCCTCTCTTACAATAAGCTCCCAGCTGAGCATTCTTTTTTTTTT
>NW_005250269.1:0-269 GCF_000412655.1 Myotis brandtii | reverse complement strand
ACCTCAAGTCCAAGAACCAACACCACCTGTGGGAGGATCCAGCCTTCAGTCAGCCTGCGTTCTTGGGTGACTTCAACACCTGTGAGCTGCCAGCAGCCCCAGCCCAGCCCCGTGGGTGCCCAATGCTCCTAGCAGAGAGGATACACTCCTGGGCCGCTGGAGGATTGGACTCCAAGAATGCCAGGATCCCCAGGGGCTGGAAGGGAAAGGTCACTTCATGTCCTGCTGGTGGAAATGTGAATGTGACAGGCTCTTTGGAAAGCTGTCTG
>NW_005250268.1:0-269 GCF_000412655.1 Myotis brandtii | reverse complement strand
GAGAAAGAGGGAGCATATTTAAACTCTACCCTTCCAATTATGACCTCTAGAACATGGGAATTTTATTTAATTTATCTAAGCATAAGTTTTCTTAACTGTAAAATTAGGGTTAATATTACCTATTTCATGTGGTATTTGCAAGGGTTAAATAAAACTATCTTTGTAAGACAGCTAGTACTATATCAAGGATTTAATAGGTATCAATAAATGACTGCCACTATAGCTGTCATTTTATAATTACTATTATTATTTTTACATCTTTCAGATCT
>NW_005250267.1:0-269 GCF_000412655.1 Myotis brandtii | reverse complement strand
ATTGGCCACGATGGCAGAGATGGGAGCTATGGAGATCTCAGTGACCAATGAGGAGATAAGGCTGCTGCTATGCAGTGGGGTGGATGTTCTGGGGATGGGGCACAATTGAGGTCCTGGGATTTCTCATGTGCTAATGTTATTCAGAAACACAACCAAAGAGTCACATACTTCAGACTATTTGTGTTTTTGAACCTAAATGTAATAAAAATAGTTATTATAATTGCCTGCCTAATAATTCCAACATCTTCATTATATCTGAGTTTGTTGTG
>NW_005250266.1:0-269 GCF_000412655.1 Myotis brandtii | reverse complement strand
GAAGCCATGCCCCCAAGCGCATGTAGTATGCGAAGGGATGGGCAGGAAGCCCGAAGCTGGAAGTCGGAGCAGAGGCGGCCCGGCAATGCTACGTCCACCATGGAGCTGGATAAGAAGCAGCTGTCAGTGCGACCACAAAGCCTGAAGGGCTGCACTTCCTGCACGTCACTGGTAAGTCCCTGTGAGCCCGTGGTGTTCCAGCTGGGCCAGCTGGGGCCTGGGGAGGCCTTTTCCTCCTGGAGCCGTTCTTCCCAGGGTGGCAGCATCAA
>NW_005250265.1:0-269 GCF_000412655.1 Myotis brandtii | reverse complement strand
AAATGAAAAATACAGATGTTAATAAAAATATTAGCATAAAAAAGTCCCTATATAGAATAAATTTATACTAGACCTAGTCTAAGAGAGAATTAGTGAATTGGGAAACAATTCTTAAGAAATCATCCAGAATGCAGCAGAGATTAATAAATAGATGACAGCATGAAAAAGAAGTTATAAAATATGTAAGGTAAAGTAGGACATTCCAATATTTATCTCTTATAAGTAAAAAAAGAAAAAGAAAAAAAGGATCAATATTTAAAGAAATGACT
>NW_005250264.1:0-269 GCF_000412655.1 Myotis brandtii | reverse complement strand
AAAAAACATGAATAAATATCATGTGAGGAGGTAGAAAAATTCTCTTTCTTATTTTTGAGTTTTTTAATGATTAAATAAAGTAGGAACAACTTTCTTTGAATTTAAAATGAGGTCAGGGTCTGGACGCATGGTGTTCTAGAAACCAGAAGTTTATGTAAATGAAATTGTGTCCCCTGTAGGTAATCTGAGAACGTCACAATATGACAAATGTTACAATTTCAAAGAGAAAAGCTTTTGATGGCAAATTCTGGAAACTAAAAAATCAAGCT
>NW_005250263.1:0-269 GCF_000412655.1 Myotis brandtii | reverse complement strand
AGCATGCATCACACTGCCCGGCGTCCAGAGCTTGCTCCGGGCCTTGGAGAAGATGCTCTGGCTGGCTGAGCCCCAGCTCACTCATCTAGAACGGACAGCACAGCTTCCTGCCAGGGTCCCTGTGAGGATATGATGTGCAGTAGGAGGCAGAGGAGACTGGCCGATGGGGGGAGAACAGTGGATGATGCAGAGAGTGCTTCAGGCCTGGAGGGCTGGAAGGGATGAGGGGGATGGGGAAGGAGGGCATTTTGGATGTGGCTGAGAGCGAA
>NW_005250262.1:0-269 GCF_000412655.1 Myotis brandtii | reverse complement strand
TAAACTATAAAATAAGTAGAAATCTGTATTATTGAGAGATTATTATATGCGGCTTTTCTCTTCTCTACCTCAGATTTACATAGGAGCTTTCCACACATCTCTAGTCATGGCTGTTTACTCTTACCTCCAGCTTGATTTTCATAAATTGTTTCTTTTTCTTTTTTTTTCTTTCTTTTTTTTTAAGATATGAGAGAAGAGGCATAAAAGCAACAGTTTAAACAAAGAATCAGCATAGGAAAAGATGAAAAAGCCATGGAGAAAAATCTGAC
>NW_005250261.1:0-269 GCF_000412655.1 Myotis brandtii | reverse complement strand
ATGAAGAAGGGTCTTACTGCTTGTGGTTTTCCCTGAAAAAAGACATTTTTCTGTCATTTATACATTTATCTCAATTAAAATAATTTGATGCAAGTCAAACAAGAATTGATGTCTGAACATTTACTGCAGCCTGCCACACTGTAAAAACACGGATGTATGGAATGGTGGTGGTGGTGCAACAAGTTCCACAGGAATATGCACTGGGGAGACAGTGGTTTTAAGTGAAGAGTGAAGGAAAGGCTTCATACAGAAGGTGAACTTGGAGAATT
>NW_005250260.1:0-269 GCF_000412655.1 Myotis brandtii | reverse complement strand
GAAATCAATAAAAACATATTTTAAAATAAAAATAAAAATACCAGACTGGAGAATGTGAGTGAGGGGCAAACATTCTTCCCCGTGACAAAGCACCAGGTATGTTCCATTTTAATCCAAGGACACAAATTAAATAAACAAAAGCTAGATGAAATTATCATTGCCGAAAAGAACTAATCTTTTGTTGTTGTTAAAATAGGTGTTAGAGTCTAAGAAAGATAATTATTTTGCAGCTTAGGTCCCAAAATAAATCTGAATGATTTCCTAACTTA
>NW_005250259.1:0-269 GCF_000412655.1 Myotis brandtii | reverse complement strand
CCAGTGCTCTATCCACTGAGCCAAACCAGCTAGTGCGGGGAACTACTCTTTATTTACTCTACTCTTGAATTTATCCCATTAGAATATTGAGCCTCTCTGCTGATGAATTTTCCCTGACATAAAATTTCTAATATGCCTATAATCTAAGTAGTGTTCTTACTCGTATATATATTCCTCTTTACTCTGAATTCCCTTTGATAAAGAATTCAGCCCTACCTGGTTTGGCTCAGTGGATAGAGCTTCAGTCTGCAGACCAAAGGGTTCTGGTT
>NW_005250258.1:0-269 GCF_000412655.1 Myotis brandtii | reverse complement strand
TGCTTATGCCCACAGGTGGTCAAGCCCAGACATTTAGTTATAGATTCTTTTTAAATCCATAGTGATCATCCCAAAGGAAGAGAGGCTACCTTTCCTGTCTGAAGATTTGGGTCTGCTCCCTCCCTGATAACCTCATGAGGTCCTGGCCTATTATACCCTTGGTTTCTTATGCTAAAGGAGGCCAAACCCAGACTCATAACTGACGGAATCCATCTTCAAATACGGATGAAGCATCACTGGTGTTCCCAAAACTGTCCACTCTACAGGAA
>NW_005250257.1:0-269 GCF_000412655.1 Myotis brandtii | reverse complement strand
GAGTCGGTGGAAAACGGGGAGAGTCCTAGCACAGGGTGGGGTGCGCAGTGAATGAGCCAGTGAGGAGGAACTTGCCGTGGAAGCCGGATGGGGAACATGTTCAGCAGATGCTGGGGATGACAACGAACTCATCTTGCTCGCCTTGTTTCCATCGAGTGTCGCCTGTACCTGGGACCACGGGGACCACAGAGAGACAGCTCCTGCCATGTATCGAGTGTCGTCAAATATCGGGTTGAGTTCTTTATTCACGTTGTGTTACTTAATCATGG
>NW_005250256.1:0-269 GCF_000412655.1 Myotis brandtii | reverse complement strand
GTCAACGCTCAACCACTGAGCCACGCCAGCCAGGCAGGAAGTTTAATTTGCTTTTACATAAACGGAGTCTGGAGTTAGCGTGTCAGGGCTACTGTGGCACCTTCATAATCGTGGGGACCCTGCCTCCTTTCATATTATTGCTCTGTCATCTGTCCATAACTTGTGACCCAAGGTGGCTGCTGACGCTCCAGCCATCAGATCCATATTCCATCCCGTCAGTAGTGAAAAGGAAGAAGGGCTTAGAAAAACTCTAAGGCCAATCCCTGGAT
>NW_005250255.1:0-269 GCF_000412655.1 Myotis brandtii | reverse complement strand
TTTCAAAATGAAGTCTTATCACTCTAACTTCTAACTCCGTGGGATGATAATAAAGAATATAGGAAAAAATAAATACAAGACTTAGTCCAATGTGAACAGAATGTAGCTCAGCTTAGGAGCGGGGGGCTGGATACGGCAGGAACCAGTCGCGGGACTGTCAGGGGCTGCTTTCAGCTTCCCCACAGCAGGGGCCTCCGCGTGCCCAGGGAGGGAGGACTGGTTCCGAGGGGCACTCTCCGGGCTCTTGGTTTCTCACCTGACCCTCCCAA
>NW_005250254.1:0-269 GCF_000412655.1 Myotis brandtii | reverse complement strand
AGAACTCAAGTACTGAGGTTGCTGAACCCAGGTCTGGGCTCACCCCGCTGGCCAGTTTCAAATCTGGCAGGTTTCTCGCCACAGACAGCACAAGTACAGTTATTCTTTATCTGAAGACCTAGGGACTTTGGCCATTAAATGTTAAGAATCCCCTTTCTTCCTATTTCTAATGGTATTTTCATTTTCCTTCAAACGTTCATGGTCAGCCTCCCTTAAGCTTCTTTTATCTCCTGGAGGCCCTTCAGGCTTTGGTTAGCACACTCCTCAAA
>NW_005250253.1:0-269 GCF_000412655.1 Myotis brandtii | reverse complement strand
CCTTCTGGGCCTCAGCTCCCTCCTCGTACAAAGTGCACAAAGGGACACTTTCTGCCACAGTTCCAAGGCCCCTTCTGTTATCAGCCTCAGCCCTCACCTCCCGGGGCCCGGAGGCTGGGTGAGCAGGTCCCTGTGCATGAGGAGGGGGAGCAGTGCTTCCCAAGGCCCTCTGCTCCCTGAACATGTTGTCTGCGTGTCCACCAGACCCTGAACGACAGGGGTCCTGGCTTTCTCTCATTCATTCACTCACTCACTCACTCACTCACTCA
>NW_005250252.1:0-269 GCF_000412655.1 Myotis brandtii | reverse complement strand
CCCCCCCCCCCCCCCCCCCCCCCCAAGAAAGTGAAAGAGAAGGAATGAAAACAATTTCCTTGGGTTCTGGCAAATGGCGGGAAGATGGAGGGTGACCTGTTGGGGTAGAAATGGTGTGGTTTTCAGCTCTGCTGGGCAGTGGCTGTCTCCTCTGTGTGCTTGGCCAGCTCTGCTGGAGGAATCGAAAGGAAGGGAGCAGGGCTTGTGCCCCTGGCTCTGGAAGTCATTTTTATTCTCTCTTCTCTGCCCTTTCATTTTCCCATTCTATC
>NW_005250251.1:0-269 GCF_000412655.1 Myotis brandtii | reverse complement strand
TAAAGAACTTACCACATTTTATTGCTATGACCTGTTTGCTTTTCTGAATCCCATCGGAGATGTGTACTGAGTCCTAGGCTTAGAGTAATTTCTTCAGTGATAAGGTTTTCAGAACTAGAAAGGTTCTAGTCAATAACTACATGTTGAATTAGTGAATCATCAATCTTAATGAAACATTAGTCATCAAATTAATTGTTAAACAAATGGATCTGGAGAGAGAAAATATGATTAATTAATCTTTGAAATTTTCACTGTTTACCTCATCTTTC
>NW_005250250.1:0-269 GCF_000412655.1 Myotis brandtii | reverse complement strand
AAAAAAAGACCTTTGTTAATGGTTTGGCTGATTTCTATCTCAATAATTACAAGCAAGTTGAGCAGGAAGAGCCTGGCTTACTAGATTCACTGTCTTGCAGGGGAGCCTTACGCTCGGTGTGTGGCCAAGGGCCTGCTGCTGGCCTTCTTCTCCGTGGTGGCCCTGTTCCTCAGTGACCCCTGGACCAGAGGACGCAGAGCGTGACCTCCCGCCACTCTGGGCCCTCAGACCACAGACTCTTCCTCCGGCGATTTGCTGCACTCCGTGTA
>NW_005250249.1:0-269 GCF_000412655.1 Myotis brandtii | reverse complement strand
TCTGGTCCTTTTACTTGCTAATCTCTCCCTCAGTTGACCTCTCCGGCATTAATCAATGACCCACCTGCCAGTACCTTTTGTGTCTAATTAAACTCCCAGTCCTGGGCCTTCTGGCTTTATCTCTGGTCCATTGTCCCCCAAATCCTGTTAGAACATGCTTTGAAGGAAGAGTCTGGTTTTCCAAGAAGCAAAGTCAGTTTGAAGCTTTCCAAAACACGAGCCTTAGAAATACACATACCCGCAAAACCCCAGATCTGAAGATACTGGCA
>NW_005250248.1:0-269 GCF_000412655.1 Myotis brandtii | reverse complement strand
TTATACACTTTGGATATTAATACCATATTTGCTATATTTTTTGTAAATATTTTCTTTATTCTGTAGGTTGTCTTTTCATTTTGTTGGTTGCTTCTTTTACTGTACAGAAGCTATTAGATTGATAATAAATAGTTTCACTTGTTTAGTTTTGCTTTTGTTTTTGTGCATTCAATGTTGTACCTAAAAAATTATTGCCAAGAGCAATGTAAAATATTTTTTTCCTTATGTTATTTTGCATAGGAGCTTTATTGATTCAGGTCTTACATTTA
>NW_005250247.1:0-269 GCF_000412655.1 Myotis brandtii | reverse complement strand
ATGCAGGCAATTATTCTGAGATTTCTCTAATTTAGTTGAAAGTGTTAAAAATATTTCTATTTTCTGGGAGATAATTGGAGCTATGGGCACAGTGTTTATGTGCAGGAGGTAGGCCGGGGAAACAGTGGGGGGAAGTGACGGAGAGGAAAGGGACATCAAGACTGTGGAGGGTCTAGGGTTTTACTTTACTTGCAATTAGCAAGCCAGCCAGTTAGTTAGCCACAGTTTCCTGGATGCCAGCAGACTCCTGACTCAGAGACAACAAACTT
>NW_005250246.1:0-269 GCF_000412655.1 Myotis brandtii | reverse complement strand
ATCTCGTCAGTAGTGGGGTGAAGTAGAAGGAGCAGTATTGTTTACTAGCTGTGAAGCCTTTCTGATCCTCAACTTCCTCATTCACAAGACAGAAAAAATAATAGTATCTATGCCAAGACTGTAATGTTGATCAGATAAGATAACACATGTAAAGGATCACACAAGTGCAGCAGTGTTCTCAAATAATGTCATTTTTTCAAAGTTGTTTCATTATAATGTTGATGTAGAAAACATCAGTTCCTGGCCTTGGCCATTGTCTCTGTGGAGTT
>NW_005250245.1:0-269 GCF_000412655.1 Myotis brandtii | reverse complement strand
GGCAGCCCAGGCTCCCGGCCGCGCTGGGCGGGGCGTCTCTCCAGCCGGGAGGCAGACATCAGAACGAGCGGGAAACCCCTCGCCCGCACCCAGAGCCCAGTGCTCTGCCGCCTCTGAACCCGGTGTTGGACCCACTCTGTGTACAGACAGCTTTTGTTTTATTACGTCAGACACGTTTTTATTGCACAGAGGTCACGTCCTTGGTCGTGTCTCCACTTAGTACACAACTGCTCCGCTCTCCACACAGACTGCTGCTTCCCTCCCGTCCG
>NW_005250244.1:0-269 GCF_000412655.1 Myotis brandtii | reverse complement strand
AATCTCTTCCTCCTCAAGGGTCAGCTTGGCCCCCTTCTTGCAGCCCAGGGACAGTGCATAGTGGTACTTGTACCCTTGTTAGTAGGGTGTGCTGTCAATGAGCACGATGCAGTTCTTTACTAGTGTCATGGTGAGGACCAGTTCATGGTTGGATGCCTGTTTTGTGTGTACAACACTCTGAGTGTCAGAGTTCTTATATACCCTTCTCTGAGTTTCCTCTAATGTTAACATCTTATATAATCATGGTACTTTTAAAACATTTCTGCTTT
>NW_005250243.1:0-269 GCF_000412655.1 Myotis brandtii | reverse complement strand
CTTATGGAGGACAGATCCTAGGGCATGTACAGAGGAGACCTTCTGGGCTTTTGGGCACAGGGGCAGCGAGTAGGGACCACAAAGTCTTTGCATTTAGCCCATGATGGCAAGGGATCACTTTCTGGCTTCCAGAGGCTCCTGAGCCAGTCTTGGCCCTCCATGCTATCCCAAGTCAGCACAGAGTCCAATGTATTCTGAAGAACAGGCACTGTGGTAAGCCAACCCCCCTTCATCCCCACCCTGCCCACCGCTTTTGTTGAAACCTGACT
>NW_005250242.1:0-269 GCF_000412655.1 Myotis brandtii | reverse complement strand
CGGTTGATTTGCATATTAGCCTTTTATTACATAGGATGGGGATAACTACTATGAGAAAAAGCAAGAGGGATGGAGCTGTCAGAAGTCAGGGAGGGATGGTGTGTGCATATATCATTTAAGACAGAGAAAGACTTACTGAAAGGGAGACATTTGAGCAAAGAACCAAAGGAGGTGAGAGTATGCTCTGTGGGTGTTTGAGGAGAAAGAGCTCTAGAGCAAGCATGTCAAACTCGTGGCCCACAGTGAATATTTTTGCGGCCCAGCCAATA
>NW_005250241.1:0-269 GCF_000412655.1 Myotis brandtii | reverse complement strand
GGCTCCTCAGCCCAGAAATGGGGCCGCTGCTGGACAGTGGGCTCCACTATGAGTGCGCGGTCGGCAAGTGTATTCGCTTGCGAAGGCAGCTGTAATGAAGCACCGCAGGCTGGTGGCTTGAACAACAGAAATGTACTGTCTCACAGCCTGGAGGCCCAAAGTCCAAAGTCAAGGTGTGGGCCAGGCTGGTTCGGTCCGAGGGCTGTGCGGGAAGCTCAGGCCAGGCCTCTCTGCTGGGCTTGTGGATGCTGCCTCTTCACATGGTCTTC
>NW_005250240.1:0-269 GCF_000412655.1 Myotis brandtii | reverse complement strand
AGTATAGGGGCATCATTAACAATAGAGGATCTAAAGATAACCTTAGGGGTTCAAACCAAAAATCTATAACCCAAGAATCCATCTACAAAATGGTGGTAATAATAATAATAATAGCATTTACCTTATATAATAGGTAGTTGTTATGAGTCTTAAATAAAATCATGTTTGAAAATCATGTAGAATGATGCCTAGTACATGGTAAAGAATTTGAGAATTATCAGCTCAAATTTTTTTTCTCTGGAATTCATTCTTTATTAAACGGAATTCGT
>NW_005250239.1:0-269 GCF_000412655.1 Myotis brandtii | reverse complement strand
GAAATTGTTCATATTTTCATTGGATTTTGAATTATATCCTGGAAAGGAGTCTTTTTTTAGGGTATAAATATCTCCAGAGAAATGCTATACCCATTACTGTTATTCATATAGAAAGAATACCACCTTGAAATAGATGAGATGTGGAATTTGGGGAGAAATAGAGAATGTCTATTAAAATGAAACCACAGTGTACATTGATTGGGTTGGCTGTTCTTAATTTGGCTAGTGCATCAGTTATCTATCTAATCTAATAAAAGAGAAACATGCAA
>NW_005250238.1:0-269 GCF_000412655.1 Myotis brandtii | reverse complement strand
CCTTCGAGCTGACATACAAGGACATGAGCACCCGCTGAGGGAAGAGGACCCACTCCTTAGGGTCAGTCTGTTTCAGACAATAGGTTTTCAGTCTAAAGCCGGGACATCAGGTAGCTCACACAGTGAAATCACCTGGGAGCTTAAAAAAGTATAAGCCAGTCTCAGCATCCTACATAATAAAACCTTAATATGCAAATCGACCGAACAGCCAAACAACCGGTCGCTATGCCGCGCACTGACCACCAGGAGGCAGACGCTCAATGCGGGAG
>NW_005250237.1:0-269 GCF_000412655.1 Myotis brandtii | reverse complement strand
TGGGGGGGGGGAATGGGAGGGGCAAATGGTTATTGACGATCCTGATCCCAGGCAGCTGGGCACCACAGGGATCTGAGGAAGAGCACAAAATCTCTAAATCTCTCTGTTCCTCTGATGATCTGAGTCCAGTCTCGAGGTTCCTGCAAATCTTTGATAAACAGACATTATTTTGTACATATATCCCCACCTCTTCAGGAGAGGTACCTCATGGCAAGGGGCTGTTCTTCCAAAAACTCTAGGCTCAAGCAGAATTCCTCTAATGATTAGCA
>NW_005250236.1:0-269 GCF_000412655.1 Myotis brandtii | reverse complement strand
TTTTTTTTTTTTGGCTGTTCCTCTGGCCCCTACAGCACGTCCTTGAGGATTTGTGGCTGGCTCAGCAGTGGAGAGCAGAACTCATCTGTGCTCCCAGGCCAGTGGGTGGGGATCATTTTGTCTGCACACCCACAGAGAGTCATTGGGAGCAACACTCTCTCTGTCACTTCTTACTCCTAAGTTGCTCAGAAAACAGTTGGCAGAGCACATTCAAGTGATGGGGTAGAGAGAACTAGGTGACTGAAGCAGCTGAAGGAAGTTGGTTGCAG
>NW_005250235.1:0-269 GCF_000412655.1 Myotis brandtii | reverse complement strand
GCCTGCGAGAACCCTCCCCGCCTGCAAGAACCGTGCTTGTGTGGCCGGTGAGCTTATCATGCATGTTGCGATGCCTTTCCTGAAGCAGTTGTCCTTCAAAGTATAACCACAAGGAGAGGACACAGCATGTTATGGCCTTTCCAGCTGCACTCGGGCAAGCCACCTTCATTGTCCCTGCAGGGGATTGTCCCGACAGCTGCCTGACACATTCTCAGTGCAAGCAGTGCCTTTCGGTTGTGCACCGAGCATGCCCTGCTCTGCTCAAAGCC
>NW_005250234.1:0-269 GCF_000412655.1 Myotis brandtii | reverse complement strand
TTCCTGACCCACCATTCAGCCTCAGGGCCTGCGTCCTTTTCCATCCAGTCTCACTAGCATAGAGATCAGCATTGGGAAAGGAATAAAGAGGCAAAAATAGTTTAATACACTATGAAATAATATAAAATATATATATACTGGTATGTATGCTTCTGCCCCAGTTCCTGGCACAGAGCCCTATAACCCTTGTAACATCTTAAGTGTTGAGAGCCTAGGGGCATCTTTTTTTCTATTGAGGTGACTCTGGGTGGGCTCCTGGATGGGGGCTG
>NW_005250233.1:0-268 GCF_000412655.1 Myotis brandtii | reverse complement strand
GACTTCCAGGTTTTTGTGTGTGTGTGTGTTTTGCTTGAACTCCTTCTGATGCAGTCTTGGATATTGGTGCAATTAGTGAAAACGACTGGCTGGAGAAGCATCGATCGGAGGGGACTTCAGGACAGATCCTCCTGTTCAGCATCTGAATCTCACACACCGTCATCCTGGGGCCGTGCCCGTTGTCGCTTGCGCGGTTGCTGGAGTTCACAGCTAGTTAACATTTCCTGCAGTAAATTCATTTGCCGGAGTTTTCTGCCCCCCCCCCTCT
>NW_005250232.1:0-268 GCF_000412655.1 Myotis brandtii | reverse complement strand
GTTCAGATGAGACACAGAGAAAGCCGTTGAGCATGGGGGCCACAGTTCCTTTGTATTAATGTGTGGTTCTAAAAACTGCAGATGGAGGTAAACCTGGGAAACAGATTTGGGGGGACATTACTCTAGAATGTGTCTAGAGATTTTGTTCATATAATGCAAACAGGTGGCATCTATTTACTCAGACAGACACTGGAGACACTGTCTGTTGTGGCCCATTCTGGCTGCTCTAACAAAGTTCCAGACTGGGTAGCCTATCTATATGTATAAA
>NW_005250231.1:0-268 GCF_000412655.1 Myotis brandtii | reverse complement strand
GGATAAATGCAGGGCTGGTGTGAGGGTGAAAAGAGTAGTGTACCTGGACGTGTCATGTAAGGAGAGGGCAGAGCTTGGAGCCAGACCCCCAGGCTCATAGCCTCGCCCCGCCTTTTACGGCTGGGTGACCCTGCCTAGCTCCCCTGGCTGGCAGCTGCTGAGAGCTGGAAAGGTCAAATGGGTTAATAATCCCCGTAAGCAGAAGAGTGCCTAGCACACAGCAAGCTCAGTGTTAGCTGGTGGCATTGTTGCCATTGTTACGATGATG
>NW_005250230.1:0-268 GCF_000412655.1 Myotis brandtii | reverse complement strand
GAATAAAGAAGAAAAACAATAGGGAGACCATGAAAGGAGATGACAGAAGAAAACATGGTGACCTAGGAAGCAGACCGCCGAGGGAACTCCCTTGGCCTCAAGATAGCAATGGGGAAAGCTGAGATCCAACCCGTTTTACACCACACACTCCCCACTGGCACACTAGCTGACAGTGCCAGGTGCCCCTAGAACCAAGGATAAGATGTGCAGGGTAGGGCTAAAATAAAGGTTAGTGAGAAAGACGTGTTAAGACGTTAGTTCCCTAGAT
>NW_005250229.1:0-268 GCF_000412655.1 Myotis brandtii | reverse complement strand
TCTATCCACTGAGCCAAACCGGTTAGGGCCACCCTTTAAATTTTTTATGTGTATAATACAATATCATCAACTATAGGCACTATGTTATACAGCAGATCTCTGGAACTTACTTATCTAGCATGACTTAAACTTCATGCCCACTAATAACATCTCCCCATTTCCCCCTCCTCCTGGTCCCTGCACCCACCATGCTTTCTCCATTTCTGCACTGCAGCACTGTTCACATTAACGAAGACATGGAAACAACCTTATGTCCATCGACAGATGA
>NW_005250228.1:0-268 GCF_000412655.1 Myotis brandtii | reverse complement strand
ACAACTCTTATGGCTGACACAGACCAACCCTGGTGCCGTGGTTTATGGCAAACCATCGCACTCAGTCCTCATAAAGTCCTCAAAGTAAGGTAACTGTGACCCCAGCCTGCCTTCAGATATGGGATTGTTGGTATCGAGGAGCTTTTCCTGTGGGAGACTGAATGGTTTGACCCAGCCCACTACCTTTTTGGGGGGAAATTATTTCAAATCTCTGACCCCCACACTCCCCCCATGTCTTCATCTGTAATGTAAAAATGAGCCCACTTCA
>NW_005250227.1:0-268 GCF_000412655.1 Myotis brandtii | reverse complement strand
CCTTTTAGATTCCTATAGCACAACTGCTCTCTCACCATCTGGGGACCACATCTCCCACACCTGTGACATGGAAATAGTACTGCAATATACCATGGGCCTTCTTTCTGACTACTCTAACCAAACAGATGATTCTGATGGCCCTGTGAAATTGTTTAAATAAGTTTTTTAAACACAAATGTTATTAGTTTAAGTTATCAAAAGCAAAGCCAATTGTTACTGTGAGTGCAGAAAATACAGGGTGTCCCCAAAAAATGTATACACTTTAACA
>NW_005250226.1:0-268 GCF_000412655.1 Myotis brandtii | reverse complement strand
GTGGGTGCAGGTGGACTGGTGACAGGAACCCCTGGAGTCCAGGGAGGCTCTGCAGTCAACAGAGGGCTACAGTGAGGGGTTTAGAGGGTAGGATGAGACGGTGGGGGGGGGGGCAACTTGGGGAATGAAAGGGCAGAGGCTTCTGAGGGGGCATGACGGGAATGAGACGGTGAAAGGCTAAGCTTAAGGCAAAATGGTAGATTTAGAGAGGAGAGACTCCAGGAGATAGTAGGGGTTGGTCTTGAAATAAGAAATATTTATGTAAAAC
>NW_005250225.1:0-268 GCF_000412655.1 Myotis brandtii | reverse complement strand
TTTTTTGAAAAGCACTAATGAATGAAGAGTTTATGAATGGTCTTCTATATGACTATTTTCTAGCATCCCCAAATTCAGAAGGAGTCCCAGTACATCAAGTATCTCTGCTGTGATGATGAAAGAACTCTAAACCAGTGGGTCACGGGAATACGGATCGCAAAGGTGAGTGAGCATTTGGACTCCACCCTATCTTGAATTTGAATTTGCTGACCACCTGCTTGGCCTGGGTCCAGTCTTTGTGTTCTTGTAAAACAGTTGATCCATTCTT
>NW_005250224.1:0-268 GCF_000412655.1 Myotis brandtii | reverse complement strand
CAAAACTTATAAAATATGCCAAATATATTTGAATTATGGGTTAAATAAAATGCCAGATATATGAAAAGTGAGCAACCAGTAAAATATGAGCATAGAACTATCCCTGATTAACTCTTCAGGCAATGTGATTCCGGAAAAAAAAGGCTGCCAGAAGAGCAATGCATAGACAACCATCTTATTTTACTTAAGATGAAAAGTAGAAGTTATTAAAATAACCAAAAACAGGCAAGTCAAAATTAAATTTAGTAAAATGTTCTTTTATGTATTA
>NW_005250223.1:0-268 GCF_000412655.1 Myotis brandtii | reverse complement strand
CCCTCCCTGGACTCCACCACCCAACCCCGACTCAGGCCAAGAGGGGAGACTGAGGGGGAGACTGGCTTTAATGTCCTGAATGGAGCTCACTGGGGATAGAAGAGTCACCCCTGAAAGGGCAAAGGGTCCCAGAACCAGAGCCCTCAGTTCTACTCCTTGGCTCCTGGACGTCCCCACCTGCTGGCGGGGAGGGGGCAGTCCCAGAGCCCACCCCACGCCCGAGCCCTCACATCAGTCAGGGCCGCGTTGATGTAGTTGTTGGGGTCCC
>NW_005250222.1:0-268 GCF_000412655.1 Myotis brandtii | reverse complement strand
GAATGAGAGAATCTTTAGCGGTGAGGCCCAATGCTCTATGAAATGCATGCCTTAGTAGTATCTGTACATCTCTCTTACGGGGCAGTTAAAATATGTGCTGGTTGATTGGTTCTCTGTCTTATTTTATTGTTCATGCTTACCAATTTTCATTCAGAAACAACATGTTTTTATTTAAAATTTAATTAATTACTTCTTTGGGAGCATGGGTAATAAATACATGCCCATGGCTCAAAATTCAAAAGGTGAAATGCGAAATATGTTGCCCCTC
>NW_005250221.1:0-268 GCF_000412655.1 Myotis brandtii | reverse complement strand
GTTAGTGAGGGATGACCAAATGACTGAACAGTAGGCTTTGTGGGGCAACCAGGCCAACAGGGGTTGCTGTGAGGAGCAACCAGGCTGGCAGGGGGCGCTGTGAGGGGTGACCAGGCCAGCAGGGCGGGGGGCAGTTAGGGGTGATCAGGCTGGCACCCAGAGGCAGTTTGGGGCAATCAGGCTGGCAGGAGGGGCAGTTCAGGGTTACCAGGCAGGCAGGCAGGTAAGCAGGTAGGAGCCAGTGGTCCAGGATTGTGAGAGGGATGTC
>NW_005250220.1:0-268 GCF_000412655.1 Myotis brandtii | reverse complement strand
AACAGGGAGAGTACTAATACCTACCTGTCTCTGATGATTATAGAGAGGATAAAATGAAATAATGCCTATAGACGTGCATTGAAAACTGCCAAGAGCCAGGAATATGGTTTGGGTGATTTTAGATGGGGAAATGATGTGATTCAAGACCCAAATGTCCGTGTGAGTTTGGAATATGGAAGAAAGAGAGCTGACAGGGAGAAAGCTAACTTGGTTGGAGTGGGAAGACTTACTGGGAGTAATGTGAAGTCAAGTTACATAGATATAAATA
>NW_005250219.1:0-268 GCF_000412655.1 Myotis brandtii | reverse complement strand
GAAGAGGCCCGGGTTTTGAGCCTCGGTGCCATGCACAGAAACCCTCCATGTTTTTCTGTTACAGCCACGCTTCTGGAGACAGTAGTCTATGTTCACTATCTTCCCTTTCATCTCAAATCACTGCTCCATCTGCTGGCATCTCCCCTCTCTATCTCATTTAACTCGGCTTCCAGCCTGCCAGATCTAACGGGCACGGTTCTGTCTTCAAGCATTGATCTCTTTACTCTCTGCCCCACTGATTTTTAGGGTTCCTTTTCAGCATGAAAAA
>NW_005250218.1:0-268 GCF_000412655.1 Myotis brandtii | reverse complement strand
TCTCTGAAATCAATAAAAATATATTTAAAATAAATAACATGTATTTTCAAAGCCATCACATTCTCAGGGCACAGTAGAGAATGTAGTTGAATTTATATTTCTTGTTATTTTTGCTATGGCAGGATACATAGTGGAAAGTGATGAATTTAAGAGTCAGGAGATGGGTTCTGTTCTGAACCTCTCTATGACCTAGCTTCATTACCTGAGAACAGGAAGGTTAGACTAGATCCCGGGTTCCCAATCCTGCTTGCACATCAGCACACCTGGG
>NW_005250217.1:0-268 GCF_000412655.1 Myotis brandtii | reverse complement strand
TCAAACTATGAAAGCATATAACATGTTTGATTTCACAAGTTCACAGCTAAGAAAGTTTGCCTCAGTATAAATTGTATCTTGAGTTTTACCCACAACTTATTTAGATAACATTTAAATGACACTTTGGAGTTGAATGTAAAAGTTGATTCTAGAACAAGACTTTGGGGGCTGTGGAATGGAACAAGTATATTTGCACATGAGAAGGACATAAATTTTGGAGGGTCATAGGTGGAATGCTTTGGACTGAATGTTTGTGTCCCCACAAAAT
>NW_005250216.1:0-268 GCF_000412655.1 Myotis brandtii | reverse complement strand
AGAGTCCCTTAGCCCTCTCTTTCACAGAAACGTGTGCCAGAGTAATCATTCATCCGTCATTCAGGGTCTGCTGGCCATCTTACCCTATGAAAGCCCTTTAATATAAGTGCTGAGTCTCACTTCTATTTTGTTTCCAATACCCAAACAGTGTTTGGCACACAATAATCACAAAATGTCATTTTTAGACTTGATATTGTGAATTTCAAATAGTTATGGACTAATACAATTACAATAGTGTTCTCAGGTGGCCCAGATACAAGTCAAAAAA
>NW_005250215.1:0-268 GCF_000412655.1 Myotis brandtii | reverse complement strand
ACAAGTCTCTAATGTTATTTTTCTGTGTAAGGCAAAGATATAAGCTAATGGATAATTGGCTTACCCTTGGTCCTTTTATTACACTAAACCATTTTCAGAGAATTTTAAAAGAAATTTAATATAATGAATAAAAAGAGAAAAATAATCTTGGTTTATCATTGGTGAGCCACATGACATTGTGCAAGTTACTTCATCTCCCAGAGCCTCATTCCACTCTTTTATAAAATGAAGAGTTGGATTAAGTAATTCTTTCAGCTCCATGTCTTAA
>NW_005250214.1:0-268 GCF_000412655.1 Myotis brandtii | reverse complement strand
AGAGAGCTCAGAATGCCATGTACGCAGCACTGCAGCTGGGAGCTGGCAACCAGCTTGGCCTGGAGACTGCGGAGGGAGTGGGGGCGGGGGAGCCCATGGTAGCAGGTGCTTCAGTGGGCAGGGAGGAACAGAGTCTTGCTGGGCTCTCCAGCAGGGTGAGTGGTGCGAACAGAGGCTGAGCCAGCAGAGATGCCCAAGCAAGGACACAGCTTAGGGGTTCTGCCATGGCTGTCCGCTGTCAAGTGGTGGTGTTTCAGACAAAGAAATG
>NW_005250213.1:0-268 GCF_000412655.1 Myotis brandtii | reverse complement strand
GTACAATAACTTTCAGAGAGCTGTACTTTGTAAAGAGGTTCTGATGAGTGAAATGGCCACAGTACTACAAGTCTGTTGGTTAACTAATTTTGCTAAAAATCTTAAGATGCATGACTTTGGGCATAACTGGAAACATGTTTTCTCTTGAAAGGCAGAACAACCATGCCTATGCATTGCTGGCTGTGAGGATTAAACTTTGGCATAGTGGGTAATAGACAAACAGTGATTCATATATATGTTAGGTAACAACAATAAAATTATTTTTTGA
>NW_005250212.1:0-268 GCF_000412655.1 Myotis brandtii | reverse complement strand
CACTAAGGCATTTGGCATGGTGCTTGGCTCAAAGCCAGCGTTCAGGTCATGGTAGTGGTGAATGGTTATCTTTCCAGATGATACTCTTTTCTTTTTTTCCTTTGGCATACTTTATTCCATAGGCACCTACCCCCTTGCTGTTTCACATGTTGGCATCTTCAGACATCTCGATTGCTCAGTATGTACTGTTTTCAAGGATCTTGCTCAGATGTTGAAATGTATTCACCCCTTAAGAAGCAGCTGATGTGTGTCCCCTACGGGATGCTTT
>NW_005250211.1:0-268 GCF_000412655.1 Myotis brandtii | reverse complement strand
TCCCCCCCCCCCCCCACTTAATAAGGGTTGTGATGGCTAAGAGTTAGTTCTCTGGCTATGAAAATGCATTGCTCAGATCTTTATAAAAACTGGCCATGGGAGAGTGATCACCTGCAGCCTAGGTATGGGGAGGATGGTCACCTGACAGGCTATCCTTCAGGATATTTGCAAATTAATCTCTAAATGTGACACTTGTTTTTGCTTCTTTGGGTGCATACAATTTGGGGGAAGAAGAGGAAAATTTGTTTGAAAATAGGTCCACATGTAA
>NW_005250210.1:0-268 GCF_000412655.1 Myotis brandtii | reverse complement strand
TCTGTGCTACTTTATTATGGCAGGTCCAGCAAACGAATTCAGCATGTGTGTGCAATCAAATAAAACTGAACATTTTTTTTTATCAAACTCTTGCTGAGTTTATTTCCGGAGGGGTGGTTCTATAAGGGATTTTTAACTCTACATTTTATTTTACACACTTTTAGTTAAACATATTACACTAAGTTCAGTTTCTTTCTTAATGGAAATAAGAAATTTAAAAAGTTAGGTAGCATCGCCCTAGCCCAGTGGTCGGCAAACTCATTAGTCA
>NW_005250209.1:0-268 GCF_000412655.1 Myotis brandtii | reverse complement strand
AAATCCAGAGGGCTACTGTGGTTAGCTTTAAAAAGTGATGCCTTCAACTTGGTCTCTATAAGATGCTAAACCAATCCCTGTGCCTACAATCAATATGGGGATGCTCACCTCCAGTAAAATGACTTGAAGTGGTGTGTGTGTTTCAGAAAATCCTAAAGGACAGGGAGATCAATATTCTTGGATCTATGCTAATCACATGATAACACAGAAATACTCTAAAAGCCCAGTTCATTATTGCCTAATTATCTTCTGAGCCCATCCCTGGGTC
>NW_005250208.1:0-268 GCF_000412655.1 Myotis brandtii | reverse complement strand
AAATATAAAACCAGTATTTATTTTGTACACTATAATTTAAAACATTAGAAACATTAAGAATTAAAGTGATTTGTTTCTTTGTAAAAAAAAACATGTCAGGAGTAGTTTCACTAGTGCTTGCCTTCTTATCATGCTATATGGAATGAGTATATTTCCTATGCCTAGTCATACTGAGATTGGAGGACTCATAGGGAGGCCAAGGGAGGCCTCAACCCAGTGTCTGTGTCCAGGTTCTTGTCACCACACAAGAAAAAATTCAAGTTCTAGG
>NW_005250207.1:0-268 GCF_000412655.1 Myotis brandtii | reverse complement strand
TTGCCTAGGAACTTTGTGCTTTCACTGACCTAGAATCCTAGGTTTCCTGGGTTGGAATAAGTCTATCAAATCACAGGCCACACATTGGACCCTCACCACCCACCCGCCCAGAGTGGGCACAGGAGCCCAGGTTTGGGAGCCGATGGACCTGGGCTCCAGCCCTGACTCTCATTTAACAAGTCACTCAGTCTCTGTGACCCTGTCTCCTGAGGGGCACCCCCACCCTCCGAAACGGGGAGTTGTGTTGACTGAGTGACTGAGTGAGTTC
>NW_005250206.1:0-268 GCF_000412655.1 Myotis brandtii | reverse complement strand
CCTTGGAATAGTTCTGGAGAACATTATCAACAATGTTACATGGTCTTCTTTTAACTGTCTTCTTAGCTGCTCCTCGATCACACCCATTTCATCACTTGCATACCAGACCTTGTTCTGCTGGTCTATGGATTGGGCTCAATAAGAATTATTAAACATCAGTAGCTTCAAACCTGACTTTGTACTAAACTCACTTGAGGAGCTTTTAAAAAAATATTGATGCCTGGCCCAATTGATTCAGAACCTCTGGGGGTGCAGGCATACTTTGAGT
>NW_005250205.1:0-268 GCF_000412655.1 Myotis brandtii | reverse complement strand
CTTTTAAAAGAGGAATATTCACATTACTGTTGTAGGGCCTACATTCCACACATTTTGGCCCTATCCAACACCTAACACTGGCAAACTATTTTTTGAGACTTTTAATAGTAAAATTAATGCAATTTTTTCCTTTTTTCCTCCCACTCCCTACTCCCTAATTAGTGACATACAAAAATTCAGTCTAAATTTTTTTTTCATGTACATCCTCTTCTCCATCACATTGTTGCAGCTCATAATTCAATTTTATTAGAATTCTATTATTTCTAGA
>NW_005250204.1:0-268 GCF_000412655.1 Myotis brandtii | reverse complement strand
GCCCGCTACGGTTACAAGTACCTCTTAGTTTTTATAGATACTTTCTCAGGTTGGGTAGAAGCCTTTCCCACTAAGAGAGAAACTGCCACCGTGGTCGCCAAGAAGATTTTGGAAGACATCTTCCCGCGATTCGGAATTCCAAAGGTAATTGGATCGGACAACGGTCCGGCCTTCGTTGCCCAGGTAAGTCAGGGAATGGCCAAGATACTGGGGGCGGATTGGAAATTGCATTGTGCTTACAGACCCCAGAGTTCAGGTCAGGTAGAAA
>NW_005250203.1:0-268 GCF_000412655.1 Myotis brandtii | reverse complement strand
CCCAGAATTCTCAAAGTCCAAATGCCACGTTGGTATGAATCAGGCCTCAATTTTTAAAGACAGAAAGGTCAAAGGTCTTTAATTCTTGTTCTCCAAGGACCTTAGCAATAGCACATATGAGAAATCAGAGCTCACTGAATATGACCTGCTATTATCTATAGAGTTATGTATTGACTCAATCACAACAAAAGCATTTCATAAGGAAAAGTGACATTATCCCTGGTCAGTGTAAGTGTGGCTCAGTTGGTTGGGCATCGTCCTGTGCACC
>NW_005250202.1:0-268 GCF_000412655.1 Myotis brandtii | reverse complement strand
TTGCTTTACCAGATTTTAAGACATACCAAAAAACTATAGAAATCAAAACAAAATGGCATTTTTGTAGAAATAGTCAAATTGATCAAGGAGTCAGAAAGAATCCCGAAATAGATATGTGTTTAAGAATTTAGTTGATTTTTAAAAAGCATTTCAGCTCAAAGAAGAATGGATTATTTAAATAAATGATATATAGACAACTGGCTATTTACTAGAGTTCAGTTTGCCCTCTCTCATATCATATAACATAATGAATTCAGAGAAAGACAAA
>NW_005250201.1:0-268 GCF_000412655.1 Myotis brandtii | reverse complement strand
GCAGAGGGCAGGGAGGGAAATCGCAGGGGCTTCCTGCGTGTCCACAGGGGTCTGTCCTCCAGGTGCTGTGCCAATCCGCGTCAGACTCTCCGGTCAAGGTCATCTGTCTCCTCTGGGGGGGGGGAGGGGATGGGAACTAGAAGCGTTTCTTTTCATGTTGCCCCCTTTGTCTGGGATCAGGAGGCGAGAGTCAATTAGTACCTCTCAGAACAAAGCAGAACACACCTTATCTTTCGTGTGTCACATGTCAGGTGTCAATCAAAAGCAT
>NW_005250200.1:0-268 GCF_000412655.1 Myotis brandtii | reverse complement strand
TGGGGCTACTCATCTCCACATTCACTTTGCTGCAATGACAAATGACCAGATGTGTAAGGAGATACTGATTCATGGCGCGGGCCATTATCTTGCAGTAATAGTCAGGGACATGAAAGGAACATGACTGGAAGATCCTTCACAACGGCACCGGGCATACGTTTGTCAGACAGTCTCACTCAATTTGCAAAAATATGCAAGGATATTTGTGTCTCATATGCTGATCCTCACAGCGAATTCTGGGTGCGGATTTCATTAATCAAGAAGATAA
>NW_005250199.1:0-268 GCF_000412655.1 Myotis brandtii | reverse complement strand
GGTCATTACATGTAGACCAGTGGATTGTATCTGCCAGGTCTGCCGTAGCACACCTCAGTTCTGGTCCTCTCCCACTGACAAAAGCAGCTCAGAGGGCAGCAAGGGGGGCTGGGTTGTGCCATTCAGCTGTGCTCCCCAAGTTGGGTGAATGGATTTAGATGGACAATTAAAGTTCTCTGACACCATGAGGAACTCGTTTAGAATTATGGTGCTGTTCACATCTTTACAGACTGTTTACCATATGCCAAGTGCTGTGCTAAGGGCTGGA
>NW_005250198.1:0-268 GCF_000412655.1 Myotis brandtii | reverse complement strand
TTGTATTTACTCTGAACAATTAAAAGATACACTTAACGTTAGATGTTATGAGATGACACGTCTTTTAAAAGGAAGGATCTGGGAATAACATCTACTGAATTTAGGAAAATTAATCCAAAAATTAAACCTCTTTGCTTCACTTTCTTTGCTAGATACTTTATTTACATATTAAAATTTCGTTTCCTCTTGTTTACTTTGTTCCTTTTTCCTTTCAAAGGCAAAGAAGATCAAAGATAATTCAAGACCATTTTTAATGCTACGAGAGAGA
>NW_005250197.1:0-268 GCF_000412655.1 Myotis brandtii | reverse complement strand
TCTCTCCTTACAAAAACCACTGCCTGTGTCCAATTGTTAAGATGGTCTTTGCAACCTAAGTGCACCATCTTCTTGGGCTGCCAGCTCTTGAATAAACTACTTTCCTTTCACCAACCCTTGTCTCTTCATTACTGGCTTTCCAGTGGTAGGCAGCTGAACCTGGGTTGGGTATCAGTGTGACCAGTCTTCACTCGTGGAATGTGAAAAGATATGACATTTGTCACTTCTGGGCCAATATGACCAAGAAGTGGGTGTGCCCTCTCTCTCT
>NW_005250196.1:0-268 GCF_000412655.1 Myotis brandtii | reverse complement strand
GGCAGTCAGGAAGGAAAGATGAGTATGAAGAGGAGGATCAGAACAACCTGGAACTCATATGCATGAGGTGGAGCCCCTTGGGACAAACTGAAACTCTGTCAGGTCTCTGACCTGAGGTAGTGGGAATCCTGCCCAGGCCTGAGTACCCACAGCTGGACCAGGAGTGGGAGGGGCTGAAGGGGGATCCAGGCAGGATGGAGCCTCATGCATCCAGGTGTGAGAGCCTGCCTGTATGCAATGGCTGTTGTTTCACCTTGTTAAAATAGCG
>NW_005250195.1:0-268 GCF_000412655.1 Myotis brandtii | reverse complement strand
AGATGATATTAGAGGGGTAGAGCTGGGGCCGTAGATGGTGAGGCATAACATTTCTCACCGCTCTCTCCAGTTTTTGCTCTTCCTAGAAACCATTTTTTTTTTGGTCCTTTAATTGGCCACATACATATTATTTGCTTTCTGTTCTATTAGTTGAAAACATATATGGCACTTCCAGGTGATATGGAAATTTCATTTGGACATTGAATAGGAGAAAGGACTTAAATTCACCAAGAGTTTCCTTAAACCTAAAATCATGAAAAACTTCAGC
>NW_005250194.1:0-268 GCF_000412655.1 Myotis brandtii | reverse complement strand
ATGGTTCCTGGGAGAGGGGGTATTTGTCCTCCTCAGCAGAAGGCCCCGCGCCATTGTGTGCTCACTCCCATGGTGGTGGCCTCTGCGCCTGCGCGGGGGGCTGGTGTTGGGGGGAGGGCAGATGGGAGGGCAGCATGGTCTGAGGTGCGCCTGCGCAGACTTGAGGCACGCTTGGCAGCGGGGGTCTGAGGTGCGCCTGCGCAGGTTCCTGCACGCCTGCGCCTGCGCAGAGCTCGACTTCCCGCGCTTTTTAAGAGGTCCAAGGTCG
>NW_005250193.1:0-268 GCF_000412655.1 Myotis brandtii | reverse complement strand
TAGCAGGGTGGAGCCACCTGCCAGCACCCAAAATCTTGGTCTGGTTAAAATCCCGAGTTTGCTCTCTCCTTGCTCCCTCTCTCATTCTTGCTCCATGCACGCACCTGTGCGCTTGCCTGTGTTCTCTCCATAGCCATTCAGCCTTAAGCAGCCGTCTGGCCCACGGCCTTGGGGACCCCACACGCAATGGGCTGCAGCTGGGAACACAAGCCAGATGCTGGGCTGGACTAGACTTTAATATGGAGCAGAAATTCTGGGCAGTGGCCTG
>NW_005250192.1:0-268 GCF_000412655.1 Myotis brandtii | reverse complement strand
AAAAATCAATAAAATATATTTTTAAAAAATGAGGCCCCAAATCCATCTTCTTAAACTCACACCTACCCTGCTCCCGTTCTACCCAGTCAGCTCTGCTTTTACCACTTACTATTTGAAGGTGCTATAGAAGCTTGTCTGAAGAAGGGATCCTTTGAATAAAAATAAAAGTTTAAGAACCATTGATTGAGTCCAATCTCTGCATTTATCAGAGGCAGGAAGAGAGTCTTGGAAAGGTTAATCTCCATTTATGTAGTAGGAGAAGGGAATC
>NW_005250191.1:0-268 GCF_000412655.1 Myotis brandtii | reverse complement strand
TTTCCTGTCTTAGTAGCCAATGAGGGATCAAGGGTTTTATAGGAAATGTTAGCCCCCCAGGCTCATCCTCCCCAATGGAATTATGGGGCCCAGCCTTTTTAGCTGCTAACACTGCCATAAACCTCTTACACATTCCCTTACTTAAAGGGTTGGTGAGTGCCAGATACTGATCTTACCCTTATGTAGATAAAATACAGCTAATTTTTTTATAACTCTAATCTTTTTTTTTTCTAGGCCAATGTCCTAGTAAAACAACTGTCCTTTCCCT
>NW_005250190.1:0-268 GCF_000412655.1 Myotis brandtii | reverse complement strand
AAGGGCAGGTCATGCGAGATGATTTTATCTGCACGCATCACTTACCACTCTTATTGTCTGGTGGGAGGGAGGGTCCTTTACTGGTAGTCTTACTTCATAATTTCTGACTTAGAAATGCAGGGAAGGCAGAGGAGGTAGTGTACTGAGTCTAAGCTATTAGAGATGGACCTATCTTTAATATCTACATTAAACACAGATTACATATGTATATTAAATAAAACTGTATCTAACAATCACAAGAGATGTCTGAGTATTGTTTGACATGCAG
>NW_005250189.1:0-268 GCF_000412655.1 Myotis brandtii | reverse complement strand
GACAGAGGCAGAGATTGGGGCGATGCAGCTACGAGCCACGGGAGCCCGGGTGCGCTGGGCACCACCCGAAGCCAGGGAGCCACGGAAGGGCTTTCCCCTGGTCTCCAGGGGGAGCTCAGCCCGGGGACACCCGGTTTCAGACTGTCAGCCTCCGGAGCGGGGAGAGTGATTTCCGTTGCTTTATCAGCCATGCGGTGGTGGTAGTTTGTCACGGCAGCCCCAGGCAACCTAGAGCCCAAAGCTTGCCGAGCCTTGGAGCTCCTGGGGA
>NW_005250188.1:0-268 GCF_000412655.1 Myotis brandtii | reverse complement strand
TGGCCCATTGTGGTTGGCAGGTGCCCATTCTTGTCCAGTTTTCCCATCTTCTTAATATGACCACTTACAGGAATTGCCAGAACATGATGTCAGGACACACTTATGTTTAATAATTTTCTCTTCTCTCTCCACCTCTTTCTCCCTGCCCCTTCCCACACTTCTTCTGAGAAAAAGAAACATTTGTTTTACTTCTTCTTTCTAAGTGTCAGTGACCTAATGCTCCTATACCACGGCATCCTTCTTCCCAAGGCTACATGCACATGTTCCC
>NW_005250187.1:0-268 GCF_000412655.1 Myotis brandtii | reverse complement strand
CGGGAACGACTGGCAAGGGCATGATGGCAACATAGAGAGTAGCCTGGATAATCTGAGGAGATGGCTGCAGCCACGTGGACACTGGGAAGGAGAGGAGTGGATGGTGTCTAGAGTCAGATCCCGAACGGAGAAAGCCACGGAAAAGATTTAACTTGTCAGGTTTGCTCCTTAGACAGAACCTTCTGGCTGTAGTGATGGGAATATGGGGATTGGTGAGACCAAAGGCACAGAAACCAGTGAAAAGACAATTATTTTTTCCAAGCAAGAG
>NW_005250186.1:0-268 GCF_000412655.1 Myotis brandtii | reverse complement strand
ATCAGATCTTACGCAAGACTTGTAAGTCATTGCGTTGAGTTAGCAGGGCGCCAACTCTCCCGGTCCCTGATGGGGCACCCACGCCAGCCAGCAGGGCCAGAGCAGCGGCTCTTGACCAAGCCGGGCTCTAACCAGAGAGCCTGGGAACGTCGTGTGTGGGCTTAGAGCTCCATCGGTAGAATGCGGTATGCGAGAGCCATCTGCCCAGGGTCCGGTGCGAGGAGGAAGCGCGGTGCGTGAGGAGCCTCCTGTGAATGCTCCGTGTCAA
>NW_005250185.1:0-268 GCF_000412655.1 Myotis brandtii | reverse complement strand
TGGCCTGTACCCACTGCCCCACCCAGCAGGACCTCCATCCCCCTCACGCACCATCCACTTGCATTCCAGGGCGCAGGCAAAGCATTTGGGGAAAGGAAGGATGCCTCCCACTCCCATAAAATCTCATTTCGCTTGGGGACCTTCTGGCCTCTGGAACACCTGATGATCACCTCTGGTCATGCATCAAACAGGCAGGACTGCAGGGAGAGTGGACCCCATCAGAAAAGCTGTCTCCTGAGAACAAGGGGGACCCCAATTTGGATATAGG
>NW_005250184.1:0-268 GCF_000412655.1 Myotis brandtii | reverse complement strand
AATAAATATACTGTTATCATACCTAAGAAAATTAATAGTTTTTTAACGTCATCTAATATCAATATATTATATTTGAATTTCTCCAATTTTCTTGAGAAATATATTTTTTTTAGGGGTCAAGCTTTCTTGATTTTAAAAAACATTAACTTTTTTTTTTTACAAAATTATAAAAATAGTGTACTTTCCTTAAACAAAAATCTTCAAAAATGGAGAAAAATATAAAGAAAAAACATACATAATCCAGAGATAAATTCTTATTGTATATTAG
>NW_005250183.1:0-268 GCF_000412655.1 Myotis brandtii | reverse complement strand
CTTTCAAACTGCAAACCCAATGAGACCGGGTCCTGGCTGCCAGGTAGATCGCGAGCACCCTTCAAACGTCGAGGGTAAAACCCCCTGAGATCGGGTCCTGACTGCCACGTAGATCGCAAGCACCTTTCAAACTGCACGGGTAGAACCCCCTGAGATTGGGTCATGACCGCTACGTGGCGCGAGCACCTTTCAAACTGCACGGGTAAAACTGGTGAGACCAGGTCCTGGCCTCTAGGTGCTGCCACGTAGATCTCGGGTGGCTAGCAGC
>NW_005250182.1:0-268 GCF_000412655.1 Myotis brandtii | reverse complement strand
ATTAGCATATTACCCTTTTATTAGTATAGATATCACACATCTAAGGGCATGGGCTTAATTCATTAACTTTACCTGTAGGACCATTTCCAAAGAAAATAAGAATAAGCACACAAATATAGTTAGAAGATATTTATTTGCAGCACTTCTTATAAGAGAGAAAAACTAGAATCTGTCTAAATGTCTAACTGATGTGCAACACTTAGACTCTGCATTATTAAAAGCAAATGAGTAGAATGTAATTGTTTATGTGAAGAGATATGGCCCATTA
>NW_005250181.1:0-268 GCF_000412655.1 Myotis brandtii | reverse complement strand
ATGCCGACTCCTTCACTTACAAACACTAACAGAGTCCTTGAGACACTGGCAGCAGAACAAAGGGGTCAGAACTTGGGTGGGAATGTGGGGATACCTGGGTTGGAATCCCAGCTCCACTTGTTACTATTCTGGTGACCATGGGCATGGTACTTTACTTTTTTTGGGCCTGTTTCCTCAATTGGAAAATGGATTCGCAGTCCCTAGTGGGTTCCTGTGAATTAACAAATGTGCTGCTCAGAGCAATGTCCCAGATAGAATATGTCTGCAG
>NW_005250180.1:0-268 GCF_000412655.1 Myotis brandtii | reverse complement strand
TGTGACTTTGTCCCATGTGTCTCTTGCATGGTGCTCAACCAACTGGCTCAACATTTTTCAAACAGCACGCCCCCTGAGATAAAAGCCACATAGTTCATCTATGGCTAGACTTAAAGGACAGATATACAATAATATTTTAATAATTATATATGGTATTAGGTGGGTACTAGACTTATTGGGGAGAAGTCAAGCATAATATTTACGTACTTCATCATTTTGGGGGGAACCTTGGAAGTTAAATAAATGTCTAACCACTATGCTGTACACC
>NW_005250179.1:0-268 GCF_000412655.1 Myotis brandtii | reverse complement strand
CTATGTTGGGTGCATAAATGTTTACAAGAGTCTTATCCTCTTGTTGGATTGCACCCTTTATCATTATGTACTTTGTTGTAAAGTCTATTGTGTCAGATATAAGTATTGCTACTCTAGCTTTTTTTTTCTTTTTCATTTCCATGAAGTATCTTTTTCTATCCCTTTACTTTTAGTATGTGTGTATCTTGCATTCTGAGGTGGGTCTTTTATAGACAGCATATATAGGGTGTACCAAAAAACGTATACACACACTTTGAATAATTATAAA
>NW_005250178.1:0-268 GCF_000412655.1 Myotis brandtii | reverse complement strand
TGCTATTAGAATAAAGAACTTCAATAACTTTAGCACCCTATTAAAAGAAAATATTATTAAAGAAAGACAAGGGAAATTTGATAATGCAAAATAACTGAATGAAATGGTGGGGGGAGATACCCTGTCTCCTCACTTACACAGTAACACAGTGGGGGATGTATTGGCTGGGTAAGAAACAGGTTAGAGAGAACTTTGGGAACCCGGCAATAGGCTCAAAACACTTAAAAATAGGAATCCTCTGACAGATGCCATAATAAATATTGAGTTA
>NW_005250177.1:0-268 GCF_000412655.1 Myotis brandtii | reverse complement strand
TACAGCTAGTAAACAAACACATGATCAAGCTAAGACCAAAAGAACGTAAAACAAGACAATGCAAGGCATGTCTCAGCGATACTGCAGGTTTGGTTCCAGACTACCACGGTGAAGACAGTATTACAATCAAGTGAGTCGTCTCTTTTTGCTGGTAGAGGGTCTTGCGTTCAATTTGTAAAAACAACAACCACGCAACAGCAATAAAGCGGAGTGCAATAAAACGCGGTGTGCCTGTACTGAGGAATGGCTGGGGTGATGCTGCACTAGG
>NW_005250176.1:0-268 GCF_000412655.1 Myotis brandtii | reverse complement strand
CTGGGGGGATTGGCAGTGAAGATGGAGGAGGGACAGAAAGACTTCCTCCTCTGGGAACACCCAATCTCTTCATCATATTCATTGTCTCCCCAAGCCTGGGAGGGAGAGGTGATATTGGAAACCCAGGCTTTTACTAGGTTCTCTCCCTCATGTATTACTAGTGATACCGAATTTTTGGACTGGAACCCGGTTTCTTTGTCTGCCAGAATCGAAGAATGAATCCACGGGCAAAAAGTGGTATAGCAAAGGTGGAAATTTATTGAAGAAC
>NW_005250175.1:0-268 GCF_000412655.1 Myotis brandtii | reverse complement strand
CCATTAAGTGTTTGTATGTTTTCACATCTGTGACCAGTTCTCACCTCCTAGCTGTGACTTGTCTGGGGAAAATAAAGCTTCATGGTTGAGGTTGTGGCAAATAGCCTCTTCTAACCTCTTCCCCAGGAGGTTGCCCCAAACCCAAGAAACAGGTGATTCACCACCACCATAGCCTCATCAGTAGGCTTGGATACAGACAGCTGGCCCAGCTCTCTATAAATCAGAAGCAAATCCCTGTTGTTCTAAGGCTGATTTTTGCACATTTTTT
>NW_005250174.1:0-268 GCF_000412655.1 Myotis brandtii | reverse complement strand
ATTCCCCAAAGCACCGGGGCCTGCTGAGTGGGTGACGTCCTCCCCACAGGCGGGGTTTCTGTCATCACGCTCCGGCACTGTTCAGATCTGCCTCTCCTTTCAGGGTCTGACAGATATTTGTGGGAAGCTGCTCTTAGTTTCCATATGCTCTTTTATGCTTTAATGCACCTCCCTCTCTCTAGGTATGAGGCCCACAGGAGAATGGCTGTATTAGTGCTGGACCAGGGGCTGTTGAGCATATTCTTCCAGTCAGACGTGACTCATGGTT
>NW_005250173.1:0-268 GCF_000412655.1 Myotis brandtii | reverse complement strand
GGAGAGATAATGCCTGCAGAGTAGTCCTCACCAGTGGGGGATGAAGCCTCATGGATGAATGCTTCTCCCAGTTGATCCTTGAGAGAAAAGTTCTGAGAAGCATTTTACAGGCTCTTGAGGAGATCCCTGGTGGGAGAAAACCCCAGTTGGTGACTGTGACAATGGACACATATTATAGCTTTTTCTCCATCAATCAGTCTCTGCTATCCCTAATTCCTCCATCCGGGTATTTCCACACTAGCACGAGGCTCTGGCTCTGGCTCTGGCT
>NW_005250172.1:0-268 GCF_000412655.1 Myotis brandtii | reverse complement strand
ATTTGATGGAGGCTCATGATTCAGACAACAAAGATTGCTGGAATTACATATGAAGTAAAAGTGAGTATACTTTGGGCATGATCCAAGGGACTCTCCCATGAATAAAGTGACACCCACTGCCCAGACTGCTTCAGTTGCCTGGGAATCTGTTGTTTCTTGGATCTCAGCAGCCCCATCCCTCTTTGAGGCACTTCACCTAGAAGAAGAGAATTCATGAGGGACCACCTCATCAAATGGCGGGTGGAAAAGTGAGTAATGCAATACAGCT
>NW_005250171.1:0-268 GCF_000412655.1 Myotis brandtii | reverse complement strand
TATCATTTCTTCAGAGTTAATTTTATCCATCTGGGCATGACAAGTAGAGGTTTATGATTATTTAGATAAATCACAATGGCTTCTGATATGTATACAGAATAAGGATTGTAAAATGCAGCAACATCATTATAAATCAAAAACTGAACTTAGAAAAAAGACAGTTAATTTGCATCTCCCCAAAATAGATCTGGGACAACTTTTTGAACACTAAGGCAAGCAGATACACATTTTCATAAAATGCACCTTTGAATGCTCATTTGGACCATGA
>NW_005250170.1:0-268 GCF_000412655.1 Myotis brandtii | reverse complement strand
AGTTCAGGCCTTATGCAGACCCCAAGCCTAATCTACCGCCAAGGGGGCTCCTGCTTACTGGGTAACAACAATGGATGAACCTGTGATGGGAGTGGAGAAGTAAATCTTTGTTGTTATAAACCACAGTTGGAGACTTGGGGACAGTTGATGACTGCAGCATAGTTTATCCTGTCTGATTCAGCGGGATTTCAATATGTGGCAAGAGAGACACTGCAGATAAATGGAGATAATTCTGGAACTCTGGAAATATTTATGAAAAAGAGCAATC
>NW_005250169.1:0-268 GCF_000412655.1 Myotis brandtii | reverse complement strand
AACTGAAGGAGATTATCGGTCCAAGGTTGCTCAGTTGCAAGCAGGAGGGCCGCATGCAAAACTGTGCCCATCTGACTCCAAGCACAAGAAGTAGAGTGGTCAAATGAGACACTCCTCAGTTGCAGCTGAGTTCCCCGGGACAATAGAAGAGCCAAGTACTGCCCAGATCCTCAACTGAGATTCTAGAGCACCGATATATGCAGGGCACGCTGAGGAGGTATAAATCCAGTCCTGTCAGCATCCGGCCATCTCACACCTCAAGGCTTGC
>NW_005250168.1:0-268 GCF_000412655.1 Myotis brandtii | reverse complement strand
GCAGCAGGTCCTACAGAACAGTGCTGATTCCAGACCCGACTGAGCAAAGCAGAGACTGAGAGCGATGAGGGGCGAGTGAGGAACGGCACCAGGGGCTCCATTCTCTTCCAGTTGGCACTTTTTGACTGCATCGCTGACGAGGGGTCATCTCACATTCCGTTATGATTTTATTTAGCCATCATTTGTAACTATGTATGAGTGCCTACCATCTGGTAACCATGCATGTAAACTGGTGAATAAATCAGCTATGGCCTCTGTGCTTGTGAAA
>NW_005250167.1:0-268 GCF_000412655.1 Myotis brandtii | reverse complement strand
CGTCTAGCAGGATGTGGTTTTTACCTTTATAAGCTCGGTACAGTAGTCACTCGGGGCTGCGAGATTCGCCGGCATTTGAATAAATGACTCCTTAATGCAACTTCTTGACTTGGGGTGTCCTTTGTGGGATTCGTGGGGTACATTATAACACCTACAACAACCCATTTTACAGATTCAGAAACTAAGGCTCAGAGCCATTAAGTCTGACATAACTGGTCAGTGGTAGATTCAGGGTTTGAAGTAAAGTCTAACTCCAAGACCTGGACTC
>NW_005250166.1:0-268 GCF_000412655.1 Myotis brandtii | reverse complement strand
CCTCTTCCCCACGCAGACACCTTCTGGACCAACCCGCAGATCAGACTGTCCCTGACCGAGAAGGACGACGGGCAGGAGGCGTGCACGCTGCTCGTGGCCCTGATGCAGAAGGATCGCAGGAAACTCAAGCGGTTCGGCGCCAACGTGCTGACCATCGGCTACGCCATCTACCAGGTGGGTGGGAGCCGCCGCGGCTGCGTTCACAGTATGGCTTCTCGGTTCTCCGTTCCTCCCGGGCCTCGGCCTGAGACGCAATGGCCAGGCCCCA
>NW_005250165.1:0-268 GCF_000412655.1 Myotis brandtii | reverse complement strand
TGGGTTCCGTGGCTGGGACTCCAGCAGCCGTCTTGGACGACAAGGTGACCAACCTCGGGGCTGGAAGCCAAACGCTGGTCACGGCACAGCAGGAAGACTGAGATGCCCAAGACAGCCGCCATGCCACCCTCGTCCGCCCACCCAGGCTCTTCCCATCAGAGAGCCGTACCACCCATCTCTTTCTTTAAATAATTTTTTCTTTTTTTAAAGCTATTTGTTGATTTCAGAGACAGGGAGGGAGAGGGAGAGAGATAGAAACATCGATGAG
>NW_005250164.1:0-268 GCF_000412655.1 Myotis brandtii | reverse complement strand
TTTTTTTGTTCATGCATCACTATTGTACCATAATTGGTTCCAATGTCAATATTAAGGGAGTTCACATTTTTTCCTTTTAAAGAGATTTTGAATAACTATACAATTATAAAAATACTAAATTATTGAATATAATGAGTTTGATTCTACCCCTAGGAATATGGAGTGAAAGCAGGTCATGTTTTGGCCCAGTTGAACTGGGACAAACAGTAGTGCCCCCTTATCCATGAGGGATACCTTCCAAGACCCCAGGTGGATGCCTGAACCTTCC
>NW_005250163.1:0-268 GCF_000412655.1 Myotis brandtii | reverse complement strand
TATGGAGCCCTCCCTGCGTCTCCTCTGCCAAGAGAGGAAGATCAGAGCTCCAGGCACTGCCTCTTTGTTAAGGGCTCCTTAAAGATAAAAACATGATTTTGAACTTGCTTATGGAGAACAAACCAGAGATGTTGAACAGGGCAGGTCCCAGGGGTCCTAGCACTCAGTCCAAGCTCGTGATAGTGTCCCCTCCTCCCAAATATTTACCAAGGCGCTGATGGCTAAGCATGGGCTAAGGACTTCTCCATAACTGTCTAAATTGCACTGG
>NW_005250162.1:0-268 GCF_000412655.1 Myotis brandtii | reverse complement strand
CTGTACTTCTTCCTCCCCGGGCGCCGCGTCTGCACTGGGCCCTTCTCGGGACTAGGAGGCCCCTGTGCCCTGGGGTCGGAGTCACTGTCCCCAGGGCGGCCGCCGGCTGACTCTCCCTGTTGCAGATGGAGAAGGAGATGGTCCTGCCCAGCGCCCACCAGCAGAACCCCGACTGTGACATGTGGGTCCACGAGTATTTCACGCCGTCCTGGTTCTGTCTGCCCGACAACCGGTCCGCGCTGACGGTTGTGCGGCCCGGAGACTCGGC
>NW_005250161.1:0-268 GCF_000412655.1 Myotis brandtii | reverse complement strand
GCCCCAGCCCCAGCCCCAGCCCCAGCCCCCCACGGCCTCTCTCTGGGGACTTGCTATTCTGACATTCACATGAAGGGGATCACACCACACGTCTGAGCAGGTGAGTGGCCCTGGGGCGGCTGCAAAATGGCCTTGGGGAGGCCTTCCCACCTCCCACCTCTGCTGGGCTCCAGTCCCCCCTGAGCCAACACGCTCCTCAAGGGGGCGCCACAGAGACCATTAGCAGGTGGAGTGGGAGCGGCAGAGAGCTGGGAGTGGGAGGGGGAGG
>NW_005250160.1:0-268 GCF_000412655.1 Myotis brandtii | reverse complement strand
TTTGACGCCTGAGATGCCAAGTGCTAACACCAGAAGGCCAGATGTTCCAAGCAGGTTGAACAGAAGAGGAGGGTTCAAAGCGACAGGGTAGGCACACGTATTTCTTCCTCCTCCTGAGTCTCAATGAAAATGACATTAGAAGAATAAATCACATAAAAATGAAGAGAATGGGAGAGCTACCCTCATTGAGCAAGGGATTTAGAGACATTTCTGGAAGGACATTCATTGGTGAACAGCCAAGAAAGGAAAAGCCAGGATATCCTGAAAC
>NW_005250159.1:0-268 GCF_000412655.1 Myotis brandtii | reverse complement strand
TTTGAAAAATGTCTCTTCAGGTCCTTTGCCCATTTTTAAATTGGGTTATTTAAACAAATAGTCCTTCTTACTAGTTCATAGGACTGAGTTTGAAAATTTGATAAGACAATGGGAGGACAAAGGAAAGATCAAGAATGTATTTGGGAGAATCAGGGAAATCCTGGTCAGGGAAAAATAATTTTTATTTAAATGTGAAGGATGAAAGATTTTACCAAGAAGAGAGGAATCTGTCTTAGCCGGTTTTGCTCAGTGGATAGAGCATCGGCCT
>NW_005250158.1:0-268 GCF_000412655.1 Myotis brandtii | reverse complement strand
GTTGAAGCAAGGTGGGTTTAATTTACAGCCTTTAACGAGAGACCACATGGTCGAGGGAGGAGGAGGACTTTTGAGCGCCACAATGACCCTGGGAGAAAAGGCTAGATCTTTTGGGGGGGCCGTGCAATTGCTCAGGCACAACATAAACCTCCAGGAACCTCACCCTCAGAGAACTGTAACGTACGTGTGCCACAGATCAAAAGTGATTACAGAAAGAAAAATGCTCTCCCAGCAATTCCAAGAGGGAGGTGCGGACAGAACCACGCCG
>NW_005250157.1:0-268 GCF_000412655.1 Myotis brandtii | reverse complement strand
TATGGAGATAGGAAAGGCGAGCAGTTTCCTCTGGGAGGGAAGGGGGTTGGTTGAAAAGAGCCAGAAAGGAGCCATCTGTGACAGCGGTACTAATTAGGGTGATTTTGTCCCCCAGGGGACAGCAAGCAACACCAGGAGACATTCTGATTGTCCTGCCTCCAGCATCTAGTACACGGATGCTGGTAGCTATCCTACAATGCACAGTACAGCCGCCCAATAAAGAAGGGTCCAGCCCTGGCCGGGTGGCTCAGTTGGTTGAAGCATCGTC
>NW_005250156.1:0-268 GCF_000412655.1 Myotis brandtii | reverse complement strand
CCCAGATTTCAAGAGGGTGCAGGCCAGGCTGAGGGACACCACCCACCCCCATACACAAATTTTGTGCACCGGGTCTCTAGTACAATATAAATTATCTATTCCAAAACATAAACTAGTGAGTGGTCCTCCCACCTAGAGAAGGGATCTCTCCTTTTAGAATCAATGATTGAAGGATATTTTTGGAATTTCTACCCTTTCTTTAGATACCTTAAGTCTCTCTCTATACCATATCCCTAGATGTACTACTTTTCTTGTTTAAAAAAAAAAA
>NW_005250155.1:0-268 GCF_000412655.1 Myotis brandtii | reverse complement strand
TGCGGTGATGGCTCCTACCACAAGTAGGCGCTCTGCACGCAACACTGAGATTTTTTTAAAAAATGTTTTTATTATCTTTGTTGTTGAAAGTATTACAGATTTCCCTCCCCTCCTCCCGCTCCTGCCCCACCTGTGGGACTTTATTGGGCCTCATCACTTTCCTCCTCGAACTTTGCTTCCTGTGAGGTGGAAAGGTCCGGGCGTGAGAATCTGCCAAGTATTCCTGGTTCCGCCATGACTTGTGCTGGTCCTCACCTTCCAGGTGGCA
>NW_005250154.1:0-268 GCF_000412655.1 Myotis brandtii | reverse complement strand
GTACACCTGAAACCTATATAATTTTATTAACCAATGACATCTCAAAAAAATCAATAAAAAAGGATTACCCTGGGTTCAGGAGAAAGACAAGGTGGAAGCAGGGAGACCAGTGATGAGACCACTGCAATAGTCCACTCAGAGATGATGGGTCTTAGGGGAGGTTGGGTGTGGTGAGAAGTGGTTAGATTGGAAATAAAATTTGAAGGGAGACCCAATAGAATGTGCTGATCAATCCTATATAATAAAAGGCCAGCGACCATAACAGCGT
>NW_005250153.1:0-268 GCF_000412655.1 Myotis brandtii | reverse complement strand
GTATTGATACATTCACTGGTTGCCTTTTGGAGGTGCCCTGACTGGTGATCAAACCCACAAACTTGGTATATTGGGATGACACTCAACTCCATTTTTAATGACTCCACAACCTCACATTCAGTCACTCATGAGGCCATTCATTATTCCTCAGACATTTATGGAGCACCTTCTATGGACAGCTACTGTGCTACTGTAGAGGATACAACTGCCAGCATTGTATCCTAGGTCCAGTCACCAAGAACTTACATTCTCATGAGGAAAGAAGGCA
>NW_005250152.1:0-268 GCF_000412655.1 Myotis brandtii | reverse complement strand
AATGATACCAGTATAATTCTGAAGGTGGATTGATTCACTTGCTTTTAAGATTTCTTCCTTATCACTGGTTTTAAGCAGTTTAATTTTAATTTGCCTTGGGGTAGTCTTCTTCACGACTGTAGGGTTTTGGGTTCATTGAGCTTTTTAGATCTGTGAGTTTATAGTTTTCATCATATTTGTAAATTTTTCAGCTATTATTTCTTCAAATATCCCCCCCCCTCCCCCACGTATCCTCATGTCTTCAAGTTCACTAATTTTTTCTTCTGCT
>NW_005250151.1:0-268 GCF_000412655.1 Myotis brandtii | reverse complement strand
GGTAACAAGCTGAAAGCTCTTCCTCCAAGATCAGGAACGAGGCAGGGACGCCCACACTCGCCGCGTTTACCAACACCGTGTTAAAAGTGAGAGCAGAAATGGAAAAGCCAATCCTCACATTCGAAGGAATTGCACAGGGAGGGGCCCAAATAGCCAAAACAATCTTGAAAAGAATAAAGTTGGAAGACTCACACTTCCCAAATTAAAAATTCACTACGGCCCTGGCTCAGTTTGGTTTGGCTCAGTGGATAGAGTGTTGGCCTGCGGA
>NW_005250150.1:0-268 GCF_000412655.1 Myotis brandtii | reverse complement strand
CTTTTATTATATAGGATAATCCAGGTAACAAGCAGAAACCCTGTGAAAAACCCCTCTCCTTTCTGTTTATGGCATCAAGCAGTTGCAGCTTCAAGCTTTATGTAGCCACAATCTTTTCCTCCCTACTCCCTCCCAGCTCCCTAACCTGCCTCCTCTTTACAATCTGCCTGAAGATCTCAAGTGACAGCAGGGTGATCCCACCTTGTTTCCTGCTCTGAATCACTGCAGGTGAACCTCGGGAAATAGTGGATATTATGCTTACAATACT
>NW_005250149.1:0-268 GCF_000412655.1 Myotis brandtii | reverse complement strand
GTGAGTCCATTTCCCATCACTGACCCCCTGAGGCCCCTGGAGCCCAGCCCGACTTCGCATTCTTGGGGCTCTTTGGTGGGATCCCCGACAGAAACACCCCTCCCGCTGGGGACGCCACCTCCCTGGCTGTGGTCCCGGCAGTGTGGGCCAGGCAGGAGCCAGAGGCAGGAAGGGAAGGAAGCAGCTATGAGGTGCAGAGTGACTGACTCGCTGACCATTCCGCCACTTTATTTTTTAATTTGTTTTTAAATATATTTAATTGATTCCA
>NW_005250148.1:0-268 GCF_000412655.1 Myotis brandtii | reverse complement strand
CACTTATGGGGAATATAGCCACAAGAGTTGAAAGCAGTGTCTCAAATGCATATTTGCACACCCATGTTCATAGCAGCACTAGTCACAATAGCCACAAAGTGAAAGCAACCCAAATATCTTTGAACAGATGAAGATAAATAAAATGTGGTATATACATATAATGGAATAGAATTCAGCTTTAAAAAGGAAGGAAATCCTGTCACATGCTATAACATAGATGAACTTTGATGACATTATGCTAAGTGAAATATCCAGTCACACAAAAAAA
>NW_005250147.1:0-268 GCF_000412655.1 Myotis brandtii | reverse complement strand
TTAAGTAAGCATTTATTGAAGTGCTTAATGTATATGATTTTTTGAAGTTGCATTTTGAAAACTGCAAAAATCATAAATATACACCTTAATGAATTTTCACAGAATGAACACATCTGTGTAATGAGTTCCCAACTCAAGAAGTGACTTCCTATTCTTTTTCCAACATTTATTTATTATCTTTCCTAATCCCCTACCAGTTACAGCATATTTTGACCTCTAACAACATATAATAGTTTTGTCTATTTTTGAACTTTATATAAAAGGAATC
>NW_005250146.1:0-268 GCF_000412655.1 Myotis brandtii | reverse complement strand
CCTTTCTCGTTTTCACTCTACTTTTCATATGCTGAGGCCCTTTTGTCACCAGACGGATCTGCGAAGTGTGATGGTGGTGTGAGGTTGGACTGGGGGGTCCTGGCTGTACCCCCAACAAGCTGGGTGCTGTAACCCTAAGGGCCGTCACTGGGGAGACAAGATGACCCTGGTGCTGAGCTGGTGCCTGGCACAGAGTACAGTGCCACTATGGGCAGGTGGTCTTTCCATGAGGAAACCCTCACTCCGAGGGCTCAGGCCTGCGGAGGCC
>NW_005250145.1:0-268 GCF_000412655.1 Myotis brandtii | reverse complement strand
ACCCCAGGATCTGGGGCCTGGCTGTGTGTGCCCATCAGTGGGGGCATAGCGCAGGGTGGGCCTGGAGCGTGGGCAGGGCGTGTCTGTGGCCAGAAGCCAGGATGGCTTCAGGGTGGAGGATGGTTGAGCCTGTGGCCCTGGGGGTCGGGGGCTTCCCCGGGGCCCCCCCTGAGGCCAGAAGCCTTCCTGAGGCTCCGACCAGGGGTGGGGGCTGCTGCGGCTTCCACACCCGGCCAGGCCGGCCTCCCGTGCGCTCAGGTTACTCTGC
>NW_005250144.1:0-268 GCF_000412655.1 Myotis brandtii | reverse complement strand
TGGGCATCTGTAATTAAGACCACATAGGTAGATGGCTTTATAGGCGGGACCTGTAATATTTTGGGGCTATGGAAATAATTGTATTTATACAGCAGAAGTCAGCATTTATTGTCCACAGTCCAGAGCTGGGAGAGCTCAGTGCTGTTCTTTCTAATCTTGGCTCAGGATAATCCCAGTCCCCAGGATGATTGAATCTCCTCAGCTCCCCATATGGAAGGAGGTTATCTGTATAAAAAGAAGGGAGAAAGTTTGGGGAAGCAGTCAGGAA
>NW_005250143.1:0-268 GCF_000412655.1 Myotis brandtii | reverse complement strand
CACCCAGCCCAAGCTCCATCTCAGCAGGCCATCTCTTCCTTGCAGTGAGGACATGGATGTGATAGCTGTCAGCTTCTGGCTTCAGGGTGGCCACATTCTATATTCTGTGATCTGCAGCTTAAGTAGAGGAATAAAAGGGAGCCAGGCTCTGAGTCCTGGTATCTGTTCCTCTCCCCCTCAAAAGACAGTGGTCCTCACATGCAATGTGCTGAGCAGGGCTGCCATTTCTTCATTGAGTAGGTTTGACAGTACAGTGTATGGTACAAGA
>NW_005250142.1:0-268 GCF_000412655.1 Myotis brandtii | reverse complement strand
GCTCCAAGTCTCTTAGAAAATGGAAGCCTTCCAAGTCATCCAATAAATGGGTCAAAGCAATATTCTGCATTACAGTATGTTCCTCCAAAGTCCAAAGGCCCATCAAACACAGTGCTTGTTTTTCTTGTGGCAAGAAGTCTGAGGTGAAACAATATAGTCTTCATCTTAGAAGGGGATATCCCAGTCCAGGAAACTTTACCAATATGGCAAGCTCCTGTCTCGCCATGGGGCTGTCTTCCACTTTCTAGTACTAGGGAATCATTTAGGG
>NW_005250141.1:0-268 GCF_000412655.1 Myotis brandtii | reverse complement strand
CCCTGGCCGGGTAGCTCAGTGGGTTGGAGCATCATCCTGATTAGCCCAGGTTGCGGGTTCAAGCCCTAGTCAGGGCGCATAACTAAGAATCAACCAGTGAATGCATCAATGAATGGGTCGGCAAATAGATGAGATTCTCTCTCTCTCTCTCTCTCTCTTCCTCCCCCTTCCCTCACTCAAATCAATAAAAAGAAAGAAAAATGATCATTTCTGTGATTCTCATTGGGTTGCAAGTGGTTTTAGCCATTTTTTTGTTTGTTTGGTTTTC
>NW_005250140.1:0-268 GCF_000412655.1 Myotis brandtii | reverse complement strand
GAAGATGAGCTTGCTGTAGTTGAGTCGTGTGGAAAGAAAGGAGGTCTCAGAGGTGGCAGGGTCCGGTCAGGTAGGGTAGGGAGAGAGGGTTTCATATCTGAGTAGGGGAAGGTGCTCAACACAGTAGAGACGGAGTGGAGAACACACCCGAAGGGCTGCCTGTTCTGTAGCAGGAGTCTCCTCAGGTCCGATCTGCATCGTCTGACCCTGAGAGCTGTCAGGAGACTGATCCCCGTGCCAGCAGTGGCCAGCTCTGGGCACTGTCATT
>NW_005250139.1:0-268 GCF_000412655.1 Myotis brandtii | reverse complement strand
TTGACCCATAAAATTAACCATCACAGGGTTGATTTTGAGAATTACAACGTGAACAACCAAAACAAACAATATTAATAAAGGCAGTAAAGGGTTAAAACAACAATAACACAAACTTTATTTAAAACTCATGCATGGTTCAAGTATTTGCCTGACTTTATGTACAAAAACTGTTTATAGATTTTAGAAAGAAAAGTTCCAAAAACGTAAATTTAAAAAATGACAATAGCAACTCAGCAATAGCTGTCCAGTGTGAATGAATCAAAATTAT
>NW_005250138.1:0-268 GCF_000412655.1 Myotis brandtii | reverse complement strand
ATAATTTTTAATAAAGTAAAGCTGCATAATTTTGTGTCAAGTATATAGGGCAACTAGGTAGAGCACAAGGAAAACAAAGAAAACATGTTTCTTTTTCAGAAGCCAGAACAAGCAAGACTAGGCAAAGAAGCAGAATGTGTGGTAGATCAAGATGAGAGACTCACAACTGAGCCTCTTTTAATGACATAAAATAACTTTATTGGAACAGATTAGTGATAGGAGAGAGATTTATGAAAATGTAGCTAAGGTTAGGTATTTTTTTTATTAG
>NW_005250137.1:0-268 GCF_000412655.1 Myotis brandtii | reverse complement strand
TCACACCTTCTGCTTTTAATTTGCTCGTGTCAGCCACTGTGAGCTTCTGTCTGAGAACACAAAATAAACCCATTCCACCCAATGAGAGATGAGCTTGTTGCTAGGTTGGGTGGATGTGACTCTGGAATGGCTTTGGCCACCTATAGGCTCCTGCAAGGCCAACCAAAGGGGAAAGGGCATGCCAGGCAAGGTGGTCAACACGAGCAAGGGTAGAGAGGCAAAGATCCCCTGGGCTGTCAGTAGGCTGGCTAGGGCCATGACTGGGACG
>NW_005250136.1:0-268 GCF_000412655.1 Myotis brandtii | reverse complement strand
CAGCTTATGACCTCAGTGCTCATTTGTCCCACCCTATTTCATTCATTAAACAGTCACTTGCACCTCAGAAGTGTCCCTTACAGGATTTGTCCCGTGAGTCTTGGCTGCATCAGCAGAGAGCTGTGTCCAGGTGCAAACTCCCCTGCACTCCCAGGCCCCCCTGTGCACAGGCTGTGCGGAGGCAGGAGAAGGGGGGCGTGCAGGGAGCTGGAGGGGAGCGCGGGCACTGGGAACAGAGGTGTCCTCCCCAGCAGTGTGACCTCAGGGG
>NW_005250135.1:0-268 GCF_000412655.1 Myotis brandtii | reverse complement strand
TGCATGAATTTCATGCACTGGGCCTCTAGTAGATAAGAAAGAAATGGAAGCTGAATGGCAGAATGAGATACAAGATGTATTCTTCAGCAAATAAATTAGTAAGCATGTGGGTAAACTAACTGTAATAAACAACAATAAAAATGTTGACTAACTCACAAGGAGACATTTCTCTATACATAAAGGATAGATAACCTTGCAAATTTTTGATTGATGTAAGCATTACAACGGAAACCTAAAACCCTACCACAAATTCACACCTTCTCCCTAG
>NW_005250134.1:0-268 GCF_000412655.1 Myotis brandtii | reverse complement strand
CAGGACTTGGCAGGCGTCAGGGGGCAGGGAGCGGTCATTGGCATGGCCTGGTGTGTCTGGGCCGGGCTCTGTGCCGCCTAAGAGGGTGCTGGCGTGGCATGTAGCAGCCACCCCTCCCTGCCCACACACCTATGCCAGGCTGGGAAAGGGACAAGCGAGGGGCCTGGGGGAACTGAGATGGGACCTATGGGGGCTGGTGGGGGCCAGGAGATCAGGCTGGGCTGTCACCCTGGAGGGGCTGGTGGTGGCCTGGCTCAGGAGAGGGTAG
>NW_005250133.1:0-268 GCF_000412655.1 Myotis brandtii | reverse complement strand
CTGGTTACCCTGACAACGGTCACCTACCAAGAGCTGACAGCAAACATCACAGCTCACAGTAAAATATAAGACTATTTTCCCGCAAGATTGACAGGATCTATTTCTATTTCTTTTTCCATGTAACGCAGAGCCCTCTAAGCCTCATAAACCCATTACAAGAGACAGTGGGGAATGGATAAGGAGCTCACCTGAGGTACGTTCCTTTTCTGTGGCTCTTGGGAGAGTGTGGAGAACTGAGGTTCAGCTGAGGGACAGAAAGAAGGGGGGG
>NW_005250132.1:0-268 GCF_000412655.1 Myotis brandtii | reverse complement strand
TGCACGAATTCGTGCACTGGGCCTCTAGTATACAATAATAGGCTATTGTTGCTTATACTGAATAATGTTTAAATAAAAAAACTTTTGTCTCATTCTACATTTTAAATAATTTGTTTCTATAAAAACATTTTAATTTCTCCATCTCTCCACTAAAAGATAAAATGAAACAAAACTGTTTCAGATTTGTTTTTAAAAAAGCAACCCTCTCTCCAATAACACAAAACAAGAACCTAAGAAAATTCTCAGGGCCTTAAAATATCAGCTTTTA
>NW_005250131.1:0-268 GCF_000412655.1 Myotis brandtii | reverse complement strand
TAATGGGATTTGTGGTCACCTGATGGATTTTTTTTCCCAGGTGGGTTTTCTTGGAACCCTCATGGTTATTGCTGGATCATGAGTGTATCATCTATACTCTTTGCTTAGACTGGATTTTGAATCACTTTGCCTCTCTATTTTCATCTGAAATTAATTCATCCTCTAAGATCCAAGTTTCATGTATAATCCATAGTGCCATCTTTTTCTGAATGTACGAAGTGCTTATGGTTATAAGCAAACATTAGGCATACCATTCAACTCATTCACC
>NW_005250130.1:0-268 GCF_000412655.1 Myotis brandtii | reverse complement strand
AACTCATTTTACTCGGTTTGAACAGAGGGTGTGTGTCATTCACTTGGTATGTTGCCGAAACTCAAAATATTCTGTTGACTACTTTGTCTCACCTTAACTTATAATGGAGAGGGTGAAAAAAAACTCTCACCTCAACTTTCACAAGTCAGATGGCTAGAAAGCAGTTTTTCCGTATCTCCAACACAGGACTCTGAAGCTATACCTAACTGAATAATTCTAACATTCGCCTTAGCTGGTTTGGCTCAGTAGATAGATCATCGGCCTGCGG
>NW_005250129.1:0-268 GCF_000412655.1 Myotis brandtii | reverse complement strand
CATTTTGTTCAGAATATGCCTGTCTTTAAACATCTTTAAGAAAACTTGTTGAGATTTAGGAAGATTGCTTTGAATTTTAAATGAATTTATGGAAAAAATTAACACCTTTTCAACATTTGACTATTATATTCATTTATAGGAGGATTGACATTTTTTACATTTGCATTTTAAATTAATATACTGGAAAATTGACAACAACATTGAATCTTCTGGTCTAAGTATAATACTTGTTTCTCTAGTATTCAAATACTTATGTCCCTTTTTAAAA
>NW_005250128.1:0-268 GCF_000412655.1 Myotis brandtii | reverse complement strand
GTATTGCCCATTTCTTAAGTCATTCAACTTTGTTATATATTTAAATGCAGTGGGGAAAATAAATCACCACTGATCTTGAATACCACACTCATTCCAGTTTGGCCCTTTCCATGTGATTCTGAACATGTGAGCATTTATTCAGGTGTACGGCAGACGCGTATAATGTCCATTTACAATGAAAAACTGCCCACCTACACATTCTACTCAGCAAATTCCATTATTCCAGTTAAACGTGGGAAAAGCTTTCTGATTTTGTTCAGTCCCTCTC
>NW_005250127.1:0-268 GCF_000412655.1 Myotis brandtii | reverse complement strand
CACTTACCATGTTTGATCCCATGTCTCTGAGTCTCAGGAAAACAGAACCAACACCAAAACTCAATGGTCATTATACCACTGAACGGTG
Organism: Myotis brandtii; assembly: GCF_000412655.1. Taxonomy (NCBI): domain Eukaryota; kingdom Metazoa; phylum Chordata; class Mammalia; order Chiroptera; family Vespertilionidae; genus Myotis; species Myotis brandtii. The sequence continues at coordinate 180 of NW_005250127.1, read as the reverse complement.
GCCTGTCCTCCGTGGGTAAGAAGCCCAGGTCCGTGCGATGGCTGTTTCTGACGTAAAATAAGGGAAGAGCTTTGTAAACGGCTCCCAGAGCCCAGGACCCTCCCAGCAGGCGGCCCGTCCCCGGAGCACGGACTCCGCGCCCAGAGGTCAGAGCAGTGAGCCCTCAGTCCCTGGGCTCCT
>NW_005250126.1:0-268 GCF_000412655.1 Myotis brandtii | reverse complement strand
AGCCTTGTGTCTTGCCTCATGAAATTTGAAGATAACAAGTTCTGAGTATAAGCACATCACCCCTACTTTCAGTGAAAGCTGTACAGGAGGTGAGTAGTACCCTGATGTTAGTGATGACAAAACTGAGCAAGTAATTACTGAAGTGCCTTTTAAAGGATCTCAGAAATGGGAAGATTACTTAGGTTTCCTAATTTTGCATCACTTCCAGAGTTGGTGAATTGATGTCTTCAATTTATCACCTGTTTATACAGCTTGTTTAAGACATAGA
>NW_005250125.1:0-268 GCF_000412655.1 Myotis brandtii | reverse complement strand
CCTTACAAAACTTGGGGGTGTTGGATGGTATTCAGCTTCCTCCAATGCAGCCTTCTCCTTTCTGGCACCTCGTCCTGCACACTCTAGCCCCTTTGGGCCTCCAGATCTATCTGTTCTACTCAGGGACTCCACTGGGCTCTCCCTGCATTACCCTTTCCCTGTGTGCTGGCATGGAAATTCTTGCTGAGGCAAAGATAGGAATCACCTTGTTTCCCTTCTCTTAGAGGCCACCACACTGCTAACACCTAATGTCTGGAAACTACCATTT
>NW_005250124.1:0-268 GCF_000412655.1 Myotis brandtii | reverse complement strand
TTATTTTACTAAATTTAACCTGTTTTACATGAACATAAAAAAATCTTAAAATAGATTTCAAAAATTGTCTTGAGTAGGCCCCAGAAGGTGTACTGGGATAGAAAAGAATTTCTGAGATTCAGATGATAATAAGTGAGTAGATAGATGTTCGATTAGAGTGGATCCAATAAAAGACAGATGTAAATAAATTGGAATCCAAGTAGCCAGACCTCTAGTTTAATTGCAATTTATTTTTTACATTTGAGGTTCAAGACAATAAAGTAAATTT
>NW_005250123.1:0-268 GCF_000412655.1 Myotis brandtii | reverse complement strand
CATCTCAAGGAAAGGTTCTCCTGAACATGGCTGCGATGCCTGGTGTGCTTGACCCTCGCCTCTTTTGCAGGCTCCTTCGACCCGGACCCGTGAAGAGTGTTGGGGGTTTTTATTTTACTTTATATTATTTCATTATTTCTTTGCTTGTTTCTCTTCATTCATTGCAATTGATTCTATTTCTCGGCAATGAACCGTTGCAAACATCGGTCCCATTTGCATTTTTTTATCAGCAGAATTTCTGGATTTTAAGGACTATTTCAGTGCTTAT
>NW_005250122.1:0-268 GCF_000412655.1 Myotis brandtii | reverse complement strand
TTTAGGCCCCCGGGTGCCCAGGGCTCTGACATCACCAGGTGTACTTTGGTCAGTTATGCAGAGCCTTCCGCAGAATCAGGAGAAGAAACAGCAAGAAACAAATGGCAGTGAAATAACAAAATCAGTATGTGATTACCGATTATGGAACTGAATGAGACCCGGAGATAAAGCATGAATGGGAGATGGATAACCATGGGGTCACCGGGGGATTTTCTCTGGAAATATGACATTCAGCCCGGCCAGCGTGGCTCAGTGGTTGAGGGTTGAC
>NW_005250121.1:0-268 GCF_000412655.1 Myotis brandtii | reverse complement strand
ACCATTGTATGGCAGATTTCTAGAACTTATTCATCTTGCATAACAAACTTTATACCTGTTGAATAGCAAACCCCCCCTCCATTTTCCCTCCTTTTGTAAGTGAAATCATGTTGAATTTGTCCTGTGAATGGCTTACTTCACTTAGCATAATGTACTCCAGGTTCATTTATATTGTCTTATATGGCAGGATTTTATTCTTTTTTAAAGACTGAATAGTATTCCACTATATGTTTACTAGAGGCCCAGTGCATGAATTTGTGCACAGGTG
>NW_005250120.1:0-268 GCF_000412655.1 Myotis brandtii | reverse complement strand
CTTCTTACTGTCCTTTACAGTAGCCACTAGCCACATGTTTCTAGTTGAAATGTAGCTCGTGGGACTAAGAGATGGAATTTCACATTTTATTTAATTTTGATTAAACTTTAAATGGCTGAAGTATTAAAGAGTGCAGCTCTAGACTTTTATGTGCCACAAGAGAGATTTTTCTTTTTCTGTATCTCCTAACTCTGGCACAGGACCGTGCTCTTTTTGTATTTGTTGGATGTCTGATAAATAGCCCTCAATGGCTGAAATAAGCAAAGTG
>NW_005250119.1:0-268 GCF_000412655.1 Myotis brandtii | reverse complement strand
GGACAGTCACCGGGTCCCACGTTTCCCAGACTCCCTGAGGGGGAGAGAAATGCCGTTTAGAGGATGAAATGACGTGAGGATATGACGGGGGGGCCCTGCTGGCGTCCAGCCTCGGTCACAGTTGTCCATGGCCAGGGGTCCCTTCCTTCGCACACTTTGGTGGGCCGGCTAACCAGTCCGCCTCTTTCGATCTGAGAGTGGATTCCCGTGATTTCCAAACAGGAGACCCGACGATCACACTGCTGAGAACTGGACACTGTCCTGTGTC
>NW_005250118.1:0-268 GCF_000412655.1 Myotis brandtii | reverse complement strand
CTATGTTAACACCCTTATAAAACAGATTAAAGTCTTAGGGAATACAGATTCACACTAAATCTAGACTTATTCCAAGTCCTTGCGTATATTTCCTCCAGTGTGTTTAATATTAATTTATAGAACCAGAGTCGTCAGTCCCATGACAAGTGAAGGAATAGAGAAAAATGAAATGACACTTGACTTTAGGAAGCCAAAAGGTTTTGTAGAAGAAATGGCTAAATGTGGAGGGCAGCTACAGTGTTTCGACAGGTTCAAGCCTCAGACTAAT
>NW_005250117.1:0-268 GCF_000412655.1 Myotis brandtii | reverse complement strand
CCCCATGCCTCCATGTCCCCCAGGATTCTGCATTTTTGCTGTCCCTTACTGTGTATGGGGAGCAGGGGCAAGGGAAGTATTAACATGTTTCCAATTCCCTCCAGTCGGAGACCACAAGTGACCCCACTCAGCAAGCTGGATTTAATACTCCTGTTGCAACAGAGGAGAAGGCATACCTGGAGGATTTGAGAGACATCTCAGGAGGGTGTTAGAGAGGACTTGTAAGATTCCGCTTCTGTCAGGTGATTTCGGGTTTTAAAGAAGCTGA
>NW_005250116.1:0-268 GCF_000412655.1 Myotis brandtii | reverse complement strand
GAGGGCAATTCTGCCCGAGGCCTTGGAGCTGGGACTTGGTGTTTTCCTGCCAGCGGACTGGGGCTGGACACCAGCTCTTCCGGCTTTGAACCTGCCTGCCACTTCCTGGCACTGCCACCTCAGCTCTCCAGCTCTCCAGCCTGAGCCTGCAGATCCACAGCCTGCCACCCAGGGGGCTGCCCTGCCACCCCAGGGGCCCTCCCACCCCAGGCCATGCGAGGCTCTGTGACGGGCCCTGGGAGAGAGCCTTGTATACTAGTACTTTCCG
>NW_005250115.1:0-268 GCF_000412655.1 Myotis brandtii | reverse complement strand
CGATTCTCATACAAATCCTCTATACATACTTATCCCACTTTATGAGTTAAAAAACTGAGGCCAGAGTAATTGCCCAAGTTCATGTAAGCAGTAAGTGATGGAGCCGGAGCTCCATGGCATCCTGACCCCAAAGCCCAGGCTCTTCCACAACACCCTTCCACCATCAGACAAGGAAATGTGTCCACTCACAAAACTGACCTATAATAATAAACTTTATCTTGTGGCCAAGCACTTCCATGATAATTGCATACATTATGCATGAGTCTTT
>NW_005250114.1:0-268 GCF_000412655.1 Myotis brandtii | reverse complement strand
CAATTTGCATATTCCTCTATTATTAGTATAGATATGATGAAAAGTAGAAATACATTATTTTTAAAGTATCAATTGTTCCAGCAGAATTTATTGAATAACCTATTCATTCCATTGATCTGAAATCTCAATAAGCATGGGAATACAGACATCTCTTTAATATCTCACATATAGTGATTTTGTTTCCTTTGGCTATATGCCTAGAGGTGGGATTGCTGGATCATATGGTAGTTCAATTAATTTCTCAAGGAAGAGCCATACTGTTGTTAAT
>NW_005250113.1:0-268 GCF_000412655.1 Myotis brandtii | reverse complement strand
CAGTGACGGGCTGGCTGGGAGCTAGGCTGGGGATCGGAGGCCTGTCCACGCCGCAGGGAGCCGCCTGGGCAGAGCCGCCCGCGCCCAGACAATGCCCCGCGCCTTATGTAACAGGCTCGGCTGATGTCATCGGGAGGGGGCCTCTCCCTCCGCCTCCTGCCACCTCCCGGGTCCCTGTCCCCTCCGCAGGGCAGGCCCCCAGATGGGAAAGGCCACTGAGTGACCAGCCGCACAGACAAGGAGACGCGCAGGTGGCTGCAGGGGGTTC
>NW_005250112.1:0-268 GCF_000412655.1 Myotis brandtii | reverse complement strand
AATGTCCTGGTCAGGTCTTCAAACAAGACCCAGAAGTCATAGTTTCTGACTTTGAGACTCGGCGGGCAGGAGAAAATCCAAGGTCAGGCACCCACAGGACTGCCAGCCACCCCTCAGTCCATGCAAGCCCGCCCCCAGCTGGAGCCAAGCCTGTGGGTCTCAGTGCCTGCTCTCCTTCCTCCCCACCCTTGGCAGGCTGCCTCCTGCAGGGGGCCCTTCTGGGAATGGCCTGAGCTCAGGCCACAGAGGGAGGGGCGCATGGAAACCC
>NW_005250111.1:0-268 GCF_000412655.1 Myotis brandtii | reverse complement strand
ATGCTCTCCCTCCAGGGAGCATGCCAGTGCCATTCCCCTCCCCCACCCCTTCTCCACAAGCATGTGTCCCCTACCTTCTAAGGGATCCTATGAGACTTGCAATTAGGGGAGCCATGTCCTTGTTTCACTGTCCTAAGTATGTTTTTGTTTCGGTCAATATATTCTCGCTTTCTTTTCTTTTTAAAAAAATAAATATTTATTGTTGAAAGTAAATATTTATTGTTGGGCCCCATTTTTTGCCCCATTTTCCCCCCATTGACCTTTTCCA
>NW_005250110.1:0-268 GCF_000412655.1 Myotis brandtii | reverse complement strand
AAACTCACATAATTTTGTGTTTGTTTTGGTAAACACTCTCGAGATATAATTCATATACCATATATTCTACCATTTTACTTATACATTTTAGTAATTTTGATTATATTAACAAAGTTGTATAAATAGTATAGAGTCAATTTTAGAACCTCAAATGAAATCACATACTTTTTGGTGGTGACTTTCCATTAACCCCAAATTTCTCCAGACCCTGGCAACCACCAATCTACTTTCTGTCTCTGTAGATTTGCCTGTTCTGGACATTTCATAT
>NW_005250109.1:0-268 GCF_000412655.1 Myotis brandtii | reverse complement strand
CTAGCCCAGCATCTGAAACATTGAAATCTTAAAAAAAGTCTTCAGAATAAATAGACAAATGGTGGAAAGATGAATAGAAAGGTGGTTAGCTGGACAGAAAAGTGGATGGAATCTCCTCTGACTTGTAAACCTAGCCAGATACCCTCAGTCCCCAGTGCTCCCTCCTGTCTTCCCAGGCAGGCTTAGATATTTCTCCATTTAGACTTGCATTGTATCTTTATTGACTTGTTTAACAACTATTCATTGAACACTTACTAAGTGGTAGGCA
>NW_005250108.1:0-268 GCF_000412655.1 Myotis brandtii | reverse complement strand
TACCCATAAGTCTCATGAAAATAAAAACTACACCTACAGGAAAAACTTACAAGGTTACTCCTCTCAAACCCATTTCTTGTAAGTTCCCACAGGAACCTCAACCTGAGACCTACTCTTGTAAACCCATGAGGACCTCAAGCTACTCTTCAAGAAACAAAAAACTATTACAGATAAATAATGTAATGACTGGGCATTAATATAATTGTCCACTAACCTTGTCAAATTTGTCATTTCTAGGAAAGAACAACTCCATGTCAAGGTAATGATG
>NW_005250107.1:0-268 GCF_000412655.1 Myotis brandtii | reverse complement strand
CCCCCCCCCCCCCCTTTTCCTGCGGCTGCTCCCAGACAGGCTCCCAGCAGCCCGTTGGGAAGGGTGGCAGGACTCCTGCCCCCAGTCGGAAGCAGACACCGACCTCTTTGTTCTCGTCATCCTCTTCCTCTTCCTCCTCCTCCTCCCGGAGAAGCATGTCCAGGATGTTCCCCTTGATCTTGAAGTCCCGCGAGGTGCTGAGCTTTATGTGCTGCATCAGGTTCACCTGCACGGACGCAAGCGAGGCACATGCTGCTGCTGCTGCTGC
>NW_005250106.1:0-268 GCF_000412655.1 Myotis brandtii | reverse complement strand
TCTCTAACCTGTAGCCTCTGGAATTGTGAGAAAATGAATGTCTGCTGTTTATACCAACCAGTCTGGTTTGATGTTACAGCAGCAGGAGGAAACTCATACACTACATTTGGACAAACTTAAGTGTTTCTCACAGCACTGCTGGTGTTGTGCCTGAAATGAATTATGCCACTGTCCCACAGCACTGAAGGTCTGCATGGCAGTGGCAGAGGACCTCTGTGATTGGAGAAGGTCTGCAAGGACAGGATACCTGGGGCAGGTAGTTTAAACA
>NW_005250105.1:0-268 GCF_000412655.1 Myotis brandtii | reverse complement strand
TGGTTTCTGGCATTTAACAATAGTGTTAATTGTAATTAATAGCCTTATTGCTATGATGGCTGGGGAGAAGAAAAAATCACATTTAAGAGTTTTTAAAGAATCTTTAAGGTAACTAAGATCCCGGTTAATTGATTAAAAGTGAATAAGGTATCACAAGGATTTTTTTAATTCGTCTTGAGAGGCAGCAGGAAGCACGGACCCTCACGGAGAGGATGAAATGATTGTGGATATACTGTGTCTGTTCTCACAAGTGAGATGAGCACCTTCT
>NW_005250104.1:0-268 GCF_000412655.1 Myotis brandtii | reverse complement strand
TCCATTAATGACATATGCTAAACAAAAATCTTCACAGCCAAAAGCTTTTCTAAAAGAAAGGGTTAATTGAGGCATATGCTAGTCAGTAAGGGACCAAGTCCTGGGACATACCATCTAAACAACCAGCAGCAGGGCTAGATGGAGAAAATGTAAGTTGCTTTGAAAGAGTTTACATTGGCTATAGATAAAGGAGGTGGGAGAGGGTGAAGCTGAGCTAGTTCTGGGGTAGGTAGATAGTCTGTAAGAAGTGTGTGATCTTTTATTTTTT
>NW_005250103.1:0-268 GCF_000412655.1 Myotis brandtii | reverse complement strand
GTTTGTTTAAAACTTTATCCCCAGAGCTTAGAACAGTACCTGGATCATAGTAGGTCCTCAACAAATGAATGGATGATGACTATTGCTGGTTTGTGGCAATTCTGAAGAACCACATCTCCAAGAACGGCTTCTGACTGAGGCGCAGGACAATGGCCTTAGCACGTTGGCTTGTTCTGACTGGAGATGCTGAACAGTCCTCGATATGTAAAAATGTATGAAAACTTTCTTATGGAAGTTAGTTCTTACCTACAGAGCATGTACATCTTGT
>NW_005250102.1:0-268 GCF_000412655.1 Myotis brandtii | reverse complement strand
ATATATTTAAAAATTATGTAAGTAATAATACATACAAGTAACGTCTTGTGAGGCTAGAAAAAGCCATTTCTGCTGTTTAGAGAAACCACTCAGTGCTTTTTAGCTGTTTTTTCCAGTGACATCTCAATTTCTAGATAATGCACGTAAACAGATATATTTTTATATACCAATTGTTGACATTATTTAGTTCTACCCTGTAGATAAGGTATAATTTTTCAACTGAGTTTACAATAATTGCTATTTACATCGTAATTCAGAATGTGTATCA
>NW_005250101.1:0-268 GCF_000412655.1 Myotis brandtii | reverse complement strand
CGTGGGAGGCAAGGATGCCTGTCATATCCTGTCCTAGAAGTTTCTAAGAATAGGGCTTGCTTTCTCTACACATGTTGCAGCTCTGTGATGCTCTCAGAGGCCATATGTTGAAGGTTTCAGCTCCATCAGATGCCCCTGATCTGGATCCCTGAGTCACTGCTTGAAAAAGAGCCATCCGAGAGGGATGGATGTTACTTGGGACCTGGAATATTTGAAATGGGCTTCATTACAGAAAGAAATACAGTGGGGCCTTGACTTACGAGTGTCC
>NW_005250100.1:0-268 GCF_000412655.1 Myotis brandtii | reverse complement strand
GGACTAGGGGATCAAGCAGAGAGGGCACTGTATTGGAGGAAGAGGAGAGAGGCAGGACTTGGGTGGTGTGTTTCAAGAATGGCACAAATGGAGGATGTGACATGTTCAGAAAAGGGAAACATACTTGAGAAGGTGTTTGGGTTCCTCTGAGGAGGCCTTTCTCTTGGTAGGTGATAGGGAGATAAAGGCATAGGCAGGCCAGTGATGTAATCAGACCTGCATTTTAGGAAGATTGACTTTATGAGCTTCAGGCTGATTCAGAGCTGAA
>NW_005250099.1:0-268 GCF_000412655.1 Myotis brandtii | reverse complement strand
TCAGTGGCATTTAGTACATTCACAGTGTTGTATAATCACCATCTCTATCTAGTTCCAAAACATTTTCATCACCTCAAAAGGAAACCTCATACCCATAAATCAGTTACTACTTATTCTCCCCTCCCCCAACGTGTGGCAACCACCAATCTGCTTTTTGTCTCCCTAGTCCAAATATTTCACATAAGTGGAATCATATATGTGTGGTCTCCTATGTCTGGCTTCTTCTACCTGGCATAATGTTTTCAAGACTCATCCATGTTGTAGCATG
>NW_005250098.1:0-268 GCF_000412655.1 Myotis brandtii | reverse complement strand
TCTTCCTCATCACATCACCATCAACCTAGACCGGGTTAAGCATTTGACTGGGGTATGAGAGAGGGAAGTCGGGTATTTAGAGATTTAGGATTAGGAAGAGATCTTCTACTCAAAGTTTCCAGGATCTAAAATTAGCTTTATTAAGGACTATGGTGGGCATGAGATTACGGAGGCCATGAGCTATAGGATGTGGCATTTGCATCTTTTAAGGGCCATGACTCTCTTAGACAGCAGTGAGGGCCAAATGGGCTAAAACGAATGATACCCA
>NW_005250097.1:0-268 GCF_000412655.1 Myotis brandtii | reverse complement strand
TCCCTTCAAGGTTTGTTGATTTGTAAGTTCCCTCGAGTAGAATAGTATAAAGGGCAAGATTTATTATGTTTAAATAATATGAGTTTCTTCCTTGGTATATACCATACTGTGGGAAACCATGAAAAAACTAGGCTTGACTGTCCACAAGTTCAATAAACACAAGTTTGTGTTTTTTATGTTTTATTGATTTTTTTAGAGAGAGAGGGAGAAGGAGAGAGAGCTAGAAACATCAATGAGACAGAAAAATCGATCAGCTGCCTCCTGCACA
>NW_005250096.1:0-268 GCF_000412655.1 Myotis brandtii | reverse complement strand
AATTATCCTCTTTTTAGTGGTTGGAATAATTTTTAGCCTCTAAGCAAGTTTGATGACTGTCGTACAACACGTCTGTATTCACTGTACTGCGCATTACATTTCTGTGGCTTATTTCCTAGTTGCAAGTTTGTACCCTTAAATAACATCAATCTTATCCCCCATCTCTGGGTGTTTTCAGATGATGACTCCCCCAAACCTTCAGTTAACTCTATCTCCTTACAAAAAGTCTAAAGGGACGAATCCCACAGGAGCTAGACCACTTGAGATC
>NW_005250095.1:0-268 GCF_000412655.1 Myotis brandtii | reverse complement strand
TGTGTACATAGATCTTTATTCGTAATGGCAGCCCCTCGTATTCCATTAAGAAGGGCTTACATCCCACATGTATGCAAAAGAATATACACACAGTACTTATTCTAAACCATGTCAAATGCTCTTATAGAATTCAAGTCAAGTTGTTTCCAGAAAAATTGTATATAGGCATCCACATAATATTCTGGATCTATGGGGATATTTTTGTTAGTGTATTATTTACAGTAGAGCTACAGTGTATTGAGCTTCACTATAAAATGTAAGAATGCTA
>NW_005250094.1:0-268 GCF_000412655.1 Myotis brandtii | reverse complement strand
GCCTGGTGGGGACTGGATAGATACTGGGAATACAGTCAGACTCCTGGAGTTAACAGACAAGCGTTAATTTAAAAAATAGGATTATTATAGATAGATGCTTCCTTGATGTGTTCTGGAGGTGAGTGCAGAAGGGTGGGAAGTGGCATAGAGGAACTGATCCCAGTTGGAATGGGGACCCACGTGGTTCAAGAGAGCTGATGTTCTGCTCTCATTTGCTTCTATGTTATTGTCGGTAATCCTCACCCAAGGATATTTTTTCCATTGATTT
>NW_005250093.1:0-268 GCF_000412655.1 Myotis brandtii | reverse complement strand
GCAGAACCCTGCACGGCAACGACATCTCCAGCGTCCCTGAAGGCTCCTTCAACGACCTGCCGTCCCTGTCCCATCTGTGAGTAGCCCCGGCTCTCTCCCCAGCATGTGCCCTCTCAAATGGAACATCACCTAGTGCCACGGCCCATGGCGGCCACAGTTAATGTACATGGGCGGCTGCAAGAGGGAAATGACCTGAACAAGCCATGGGGCCCAAAGCTGACACACCTTTCGACACAAAGAACGATAAATTGTGGGGCTACGGCAGGAC
>NW_005250092.1:0-268 GCF_000412655.1 Myotis brandtii | reverse complement strand
TAACCTATATTGGAGGAAACCGGAATAATTAAGAAATTTTTCACGGACTGAAAAAATGTGCAAGAGGAAACATAAGAGTAATAATGGCACTTACCTACATTGTGGCTGCTGCCAAATTGATTAAACTCAGATGGACCCTAAAGGTCAGGGTCAAAGTGATCCATTTTATACTCCTGTATGAAATACAGAAGTTCTGTATTTTATAAAAGCGGAAATGTATGGAATAAGTGTGGAAATGATTATTGGTGGTGGGAAAAGTTCAAAGAAA
>NW_005250091.1:0-268 GCF_000412655.1 Myotis brandtii | reverse complement strand
GTTGTATAACACTGCATTGACCAGCTGCAGAAGCCAACACCATGTAACTCTATAAATAAAAATGACTATATTAATATAATAATTGTATTTGTTTGCAGAAGAAGAAATAAAGAAAAATTATTTCTGAAGCCTAATTTTTCTTATAGTGTTTCCATTTGCATTTTATATTCCAAAAAAAATGTACTTACCATGATGGGATTATTGTAATTTAGTCAACCTCTACGTTTAGGTAATATTAATTACACATTTAATTTTTCTATCTTTTTTT
>NW_005250090.1:0-268 GCF_000412655.1 Myotis brandtii | reverse complement strand
GTGATTGTGATGTGTCAATGTGGGTTGATCCTTGTGAGTAAATGTTCCACTCCGGTGAGTGATGTTGCTAGTGGGGGAGGCTGTGCATGTGTGGGGGCAGAGGGTGGATGGGAAATGTCTATGCTTTCCTTTCAATATTGTTCTAAACCTAAAAGTGCTCTAAAAATAAAGTCTTTTAAAATATTGCACATGAAAGAACTGGTGAAGTGGAGTATGTGTCAAATGAGTAATGTGTTGAGTCAGTCGATCTGTCTGTCTGACGAGGCAC
>NW_005250089.1:0-268 GCF_000412655.1 Myotis brandtii | reverse complement strand
CTCTGAAGTCAGGATGCAGCTTTGAGCATCTCTCGCATCACTGTCGGCTAGGTGGCAATTCTGACAAAATCGTCACTGCCACCACCCATTCATTTCCTTTTTATGAGCACATAATCCTACAGCTTACAACTGACAGCTTCTCACACCTGATGAAATACATGCAGCACATCAACTAGAAACCCATTTCGGAACCTCTGGCTCACTCCGACCACAGCCCTAAATGACCAGGTACAGCGCCCCCTGGTGGGAGGACTCAAGGCCAGGAAGG
>NW_005250088.1:0-268 GCF_000412655.1 Myotis brandtii | reverse complement strand
CCCTGACCATGTCTTAGCTTGCCCCTGTGTGTCCATGTCTAGAGTACTGTGGACCCAGTCAGAGCGATGCTTCTTTTAACAAATGCATGCATCCACCAGATTTTATTTATCCATTTCCCCAGCTGATGAACACCTAACTGCACACCTCTACAAACAAGGCTGTGATGAATGGCCTTGCATGTCTCACTATGGACCTTAAGACAAGTCCTGTGAAGTATATGCCAGGAATGGGATTCTAGATAGATAGATAGATAGATAGATAGATAGA
>NW_005250087.1:0-268 GCF_000412655.1 Myotis brandtii | reverse complement strand
ACAAGTAATTGGCTCCTGAGGTCATGAACACCGAGAAGTCCCCAGATGTGCAGTTGACAAGCTGGACGCCCAGGAGAGCCGGAGTCTGAGACCAAAGGTAGGAGAAGACTGCGTCCCCGCTGGAAGGCAGTCAGGCAGGAGGAGCTTCCTCCTACGCACAGAATGGCCAAACCTTTTTATTCTACTCAGGCCTTCAACTGATTGGCTGGGGCCCACCTACATTGGGGAGGGTAATCTGCTTTACTCAATCTTTGAATTCAAATGTTAA
>NW_005250086.1:0-268 GCF_000412655.1 Myotis brandtii | reverse complement strand
CTAGGAACTAAAAGAGAGGCTTGGAAGGTGAATGTAAAGAACTCAGAGCAAAGGTATAAAAATATTAAAGTAATGAAGGGTGCTAAGAGACTCAGAGGACAGGCCGAGGACCCTCACATAAGCATCTCAGAAGGTCCACAAAAGCACAGATGAAAGAAAGGCAGTTATATTACAGAATAACAAAAGAAAACTTCCTGTCTTTGAAGACAAACTTTAGTCTATAAATTGAAGGTCCTCACTGAGTTCTGAGCAGGATTAATTAAAAAAA
>NW_005250085.1:0-268 GCF_000412655.1 Myotis brandtii | reverse complement strand
TCAAGGCCCCACTGTACTGTGCTTATTTACTATTTGCTGCAAGTTTAAACAACATCGATCTGATGCTCACCCCCATCTCTTGGTAAGCATCACTTTTTCCTGTTTTTTTACAAGTTTGACTTTTTAAAGATTCCATATGTAAGTGATATCATACAATACTTGTCTTTCTTGTCTGACTGATTTCACTTAACACAATGTGCTCAACCCCCACCCATGTTGTCACAAATGGCAGGGTATCCTCCTTTCTCGTGGCTGAATATCTATCTAT
>NW_005250084.1:0-268 GCF_000412655.1 Myotis brandtii | reverse complement strand
GAGAGAGAGAGAGAGAGAGAGAGAGAGAGAAGGCGCATGTGCTTTGGAAGTATATCTGTGGGAATTGAAGCCTAGGGGAAAATGCATTCATCCTTAAAAAACAATCCTTCATGTTTGCTAGGCAGTTGGGGGCACTACAAACCCAGAAGTACTTTAACCAAGTTTTAGGCTTAAGGTATTTTTTTCTTGAGGATATGTTTTCATTGATTTTTAGAGAGGAAGGAAGAGAGAGAGAGGGAGAAACATCTATCAGTTGCCTTTTGTCCAT
>NW_005250083.1:0-268 GCF_000412655.1 Myotis brandtii | reverse complement strand
GAGGGGTATTGGCTGTATTGTCCTAGTCTGGTTTTTGTATAAAGATTATGCTTGTCTCTTAAGCTAAGATGGGGTATATCCTCTTTTCCTGTACTCTGGAATAGTTTGTGTAAGATGGGATATCTTTCTTGCATGTAAAATAGATTAATTTGTCAGTAAAATCATCAGATCCAGGTGCTTTTTCTGTGGCAAGATTTTAAACTACTGATTGATTTGATTTCTTTAATGGTTATATATTTTCTGTTTCCTTGAGTCAATATTAGCTTAG
>NW_005250082.1:0-268 GCF_000412655.1 Myotis brandtii | reverse complement strand
CCCTGTACGTATGGGAATTTGAAATATCAGAGAAGCTCTAATGGCACCGCAACGAAGTAACATCTCCCAGGCTGCATCTTGTCCCTCCCACTTGTGTCATTCCACAAACATTTTCTGAGCACCTACTGTTTGCTGGTCCAGACACAGGTGGCAATCGAGAGGACAAATTGCAACCTCGCATTGCTGTGCTCTTTTGTGCTCTTTTGCTTATTCTACTGAGAACCCTATTTCTCACTCTTTTTAAAAAATTTTTTAACTTCCACAGCTG
>NW_005250081.1:0-268 GCF_000412655.1 Myotis brandtii | reverse complement strand
GAAAAAAATACAAATATGACATTTTCAATTTACATCTGAGATAAATTAATTTTATAATTTGCTCTTGCATCGCACTGAAATTTAGAATATGACTGTATTCAAGTCTCTGTAATCTATGATTCTTGGGCTGTTTGCATTCATCTTATTATAAAAATCTTTGGATATAGTCTAAAACAGCCAAGTCTTATAAAGATTGCATTTTTATGAAGAATAGCTATAACTATAATCCTATAAAATTATCAAATGTAAATGAAACAGTTTATTTTAT
>NW_005250080.1:0-268 GCF_000412655.1 Myotis brandtii | reverse complement strand
CCTCCTTCCACATCCAAGTCAGAGAAAAACCAGCCGGGATGCGGTTGCAGAGGATCAGAGACTCTCCAGAGCTGAAACAGTCCGGAAGACAAGACAGGGACAGACAGAGTCAAAATGGGTCACTTTTGAAGGGCAAGAAAGACAGCTGGTTGCACCGAATCAGCAAGCAGATAACATGAATGTGGTAAACACCGACTATGACATATAGATTGACAGTGAGGTAAGATACTAAGGACCATGCAGTTCAAATCCTAAAAGGTTTCTCCAC
>NW_005250079.1:0-268 GCF_000412655.1 Myotis brandtii | reverse complement strand
CAGACAGGAGGAGGTTGCCCGCAGGTGAGGCCTGAAGCAAAGACAGAGACAGACACAGGGGGGCCTGCCTAAGCTGGCACGGCAGCTCCGGTGGCCCGGAGTGGACACAAGCAGGGGGGCAGGGGGGGCCTGGGGCGGAAGTCAGGCGTGGGTCCCAGCGGCCCACGGGGTGCTTCTTTGCACGGCGGGAGGCGGGGCTCCTCCTCATGTGATTTCAATTGCATTCTGGGTCTTTAGTATATCTACACTAATAAAAGAGAAAGATGCA
>NW_005250078.1:0-268 GCF_000412655.1 Myotis brandtii | reverse complement strand
GGCCTATATCTAGGGATTTCCATTTGCATATATTATACTTAATAAGTGAATACACAATCACCAAAAATTCACCACTGATCGTTTGGGATCTTGATCCAAGTTACTCAATGGGTTGACGATGGTGTCCAAAAATCTGAAGCCAGCAGTGGGACTTTCACTGAGCTGGTGACTTTATCTCTCTAGGCCTCATTCCTTCACTCGTAAAACAGGAATAATAATAGAATCTCTCTATATGTTGCTGTAAGGATTCAATCAGATAAAGTAGGTA
>NW_005250077.1:0-268 GCF_000412655.1 Myotis brandtii | reverse complement strand
CAGGCTGCACCTGGGAAGCTGATGGGGCAGAGCAGGCGCAGCTGTCTCTCCCCTGGTCGCAGCCCCGCCTGCCCTGGGGGATTCCGACTCCCCAGCTGTCTGGGGACCACCGGTGACTTCCCCGGCCTTGCCACACGAGTGCTTAGGCGATGTCCACTGAACTGGCAGGAAATCTCTAACCCACTAGGCAGGACCATGCTTTGCGGGAGGGAAGTGTTTGGGGCCCAACCCCCTACCACTCAGGGGAGCTTGGGTATCAGAGCACTTC
>NW_005250076.1:0-268 GCF_000412655.1 Myotis brandtii | reverse complement strand
AATTTCTACTATAAGGTAGTTCATGGGTATATTAGGTCAGTGTAAGAAAATACAAAAATAGCTACACACTGATAGATTAATAAGGAACTTAGAAGAGTGTTTGGGGGATTTAGAGGAAAAAAGGATCACATCTTTTAGAAATATTAGTAAGGCCTCATATAGGTAGTATCATCGACTCTGTGCTTCATAAAATTGTAGAATTTCAATGCTCAGGAAGAAGGTTATTTCTTTGGGAGAAGGAACATCATGAGCACTTGTTTCAGGAAGA
>NW_005250075.1:0-268 GCF_000412655.1 Myotis brandtii | reverse complement strand
CTGACACGGGTGTCATAGGTTCGCCATCACTGATTTATAAGAAAGTCTTGTCTCCTCCCACTTTCTCTTAAACCAGTCAGACTTTCAAACTCATCACTTCACCAAAACTACTCTTTTCACAGTTACCAGTGATTTTTTAAAATATATATTTTTTTATTTTTAGAGAGAGGAAGGGACAGGGAGAGAGAGAAACAGCAATGTGAGAACAAAACATCAATTGGCTGCCTCCAGGGATTGAGCCCACAACCAGGGCATATAACCTGACCAG
>NW_005250074.1:0-268 GCF_000412655.1 Myotis brandtii | reverse complement strand
AAAAAAACACAAAAATCAAATATGTATCAATAAGAAAATTAAAAACATGAGAGCAAACATATATCATGAAATATCTTACATCTTTAAAATCATGTTTTCAAGGAAAATTTAATAATTTGGGCAAACACCTATTCACTCTAATGTTAAATGAAAAAAATAGAATTAAAATTTGTTTATGACTTCCATTAACTACACAATGTCTCCCTTTTTCTCCTTTTCTCTCTCACACACATACACACATATGCACACACACACACACACACACACA
>NW_005250073.1:0-268 GCF_000412655.1 Myotis brandtii | reverse complement strand
CACATTAATGGGTACATATAACATTAAATGTGAGGTTTATTTTTTTATACCTTATTTTAACATTAAACTTGTTATATGTCTATGCAGATAGCTCTGGATTCATGTGATCACACAAGTTAAAACAGAATTAGGAAATATTAGCAAAACCTGTTCAACAGGGAGCAGTGCAGCCTGGTAAGCTGCTGCTCCAGGTAGGAGGCTGAGGGTGGGGATGTGGTGAGCAGGAGTCCCGCCCTGCACACCTTTCCCTTCATCCCGAACCCAGGCT
>NW_005250072.1:0-268 GCF_000412655.1 Myotis brandtii | reverse complement strand
CATTCATCCCTCAAAGCGCTCTCAGGAGGTGGGAATCGGGTACAGAAACTATAAGGCATGGGGGTTCAATAACAGACCAGGTCCCCCAGTAAGTAAGCAGCACAGTCAAGATTTGACACCCATTGTAGGACCCAAATTCATCGTGATTCCATCATAGTCGGCTGTCTTCCGCCTTGGCTTGGAAAGGAGGGGCCCAGGGAGGGGTCTGGGATGGAGAAGGCTTTGCAGAACGTGGCACCGGGTCCTGGTGGAAGGTGGAGGACACACA
>NW_005250071.1:0-268 GCF_000412655.1 Myotis brandtii | reverse complement strand
CCCACTTCACACACAGGCTCCCAGGCACCCGGAGCTGGTGCCCTCAGCACCCACGCGTGGCCCACCGCACCCTCGTGCGCAGCGCTGAGGGCGGGGAGCATGTGGCCTCGGGCCGGCCAGGTCTCCTTCCCAGACCCGGGTTTTCATTTGTAAACATTTGGACAATGTTCCTTCCCAACTGGCACACGCGTGCCCACCTTGGTCTGGGCGTCGTTGAGGGCGTCGGCGGGCTTCTGGCGGAGGCAGGATGTCATTTCCTGGATGGGCG
>NW_005250070.1:0-268 GCF_000412655.1 Myotis brandtii | reverse complement strand
CTCTCTGGGAGGTAACCTGCTGCTCCCCAAGCCTCAGAGAAGCCAAACAGAACAGCGTGAAGGTGAGCCCACGGCCCCGGATGTGGGAGAAGCAGCGTTTTAGGATGAGAACGTCCTGTGCCTGCTTTCTCACTGGAGACGCGTTCACTGGGGCGTTGCTGGGGGATGTGAGCATCACTGGGGCAACGCCATGCCCTTGACCGGACTCGAACCCGCTGCCCTTCAGTTCGAGGGCTGAAACCCTAACCACCGAGCCACACCAGCCGGG
>NW_005250069.1:0-268 GCF_000412655.1 Myotis brandtii | reverse complement strand
TGGATTTTTTTCAAGAAATACTGCAATTATTATTATTACTTGTATTTTTAATGTTTAGTTAATCCTCACCCGAATATTTTTGTTGTTGTTATTGTTGTTGGTTTTTTTTGTTGTTGTTGTTAGAGAGAGTGGAAGGGAGGGAGAGAGTGGGTGGGTGAGAGAGAGAAACGTGATTTGACAGAGACACATTGATTGCCCCTGCATGCACCCAACCAGGCCCGGGGCTCAAAACTGCAACCCAGGTATGTGTCCTTGACTGGGAATTGAA
>NW_005250068.1:0-268 GCF_000412655.1 Myotis brandtii | reverse complement strand
GGAGGGGTTAATCTAGTCTGTCTTCAGAAGTCACACCGGCCATTACAGAATATTTTGCTCTTGTGGATATTCTGGGGGAAATGATCATTTTTACAGAGGAGCACAGATATGATTTTTATGTTATTTTTATTTTAATAAGACTTTATATGAGCTGCTTACTAGCCTTTCTGTGGTTCTAGGTCAAACAGGAAATTTAGACCTTTGGCTATATATTCGGCTCCTTCATTTTATAGATGATGATAGGAAGACTCCAAAGGTGAAGCAAGAA
>NW_005250067.1:0-268 GCF_000412655.1 Myotis brandtii | reverse complement strand
TTCCGGGCAGTAGTGCCCAACAGGGGAAACCAGGAAGAGAGCAGGGTGACCAGGCGCCCCCTCCCGAGTCCCCCGCTGTTCTGGTTGCTAATCTCCTACATGTGCCCTGTCTGTCCATCTCTGAATGGAACGGAAGTGGATGCATCATTTTGCATACGGGCATCAGCACATTCCTCCCTGGCTTTCCTCGGATTCTCAAGAGGGTCCCAGACCCCAAAAAGGTTGAGACCCCTTGTCCTGCGGCTGGACATTAGTAATGAAAGGTGCG
>NW_005250066.1:0-268 GCF_000412655.1 Myotis brandtii | reverse complement strand
GGTTGCACCTCTTGCCTATAGAGGCTGCTAGAACTGGCTCTGAGCCAGCCTGGGCTGCTCCATCCCAGGACCCCCAACCCCACAGAAAATGGGGATAAACTCTCCCCACCCCGGTCCTCTAACCAGAAGCCATTAAAGGACCCACCCCCCTGCCCACAGGTCATGGGACACAGTCTGATTTCTCCGTCTGGTACGTCAGATCTTTTAAAACCTGACCTTCATACCTACCACACCAGCCAGCCCTTCTAAAATATTCCAGGTACTTTCA
>NW_005250065.1:0-268 GCF_000412655.1 Myotis brandtii | reverse complement strand
CTGGTCTCATCTTGTCCCTCCCCAGGCATCACTCCCTTTGTCACAACATCTTTATTCCCCAAGTCATTGGCTGGGATGCTAGTATTCCCCCTAGGCGGTGGAGAAAACTACACTACCCAGAAGAACGTGAGCTAAAGGGCATTTTGGTGTAGTGCATCCAGATAGGGCGGGACTTCCTGCTCCCTCCTCGTGGTGGTCATTTTAATCTCCCAGTTCTTTGTTCACAGACTTCCAGGCTTCAGGGCGCTGGTCGTGAGGAGGAGGAGGC
>NW_005250064.1:0-268 GCF_000412655.1 Myotis brandtii | reverse complement strand
TTTTTAAGGTTAAAAGTCTAATGAGGTCATTTTGGAATGTGAACGGTAGGCCAAATTACCCCTTTAGCTCTCTCTGTGCTCCTGTAAAAGTGTGTGTTGCTTCTGCTTGCTTGTTGGCAAAGGACGTACCTATCTTAAGTCATGGTAAGAACCATATTGATGGATGCACATAGGACCATTGGTACCAGGTGTGGGAGGCAGAGAGATGCTGAGGAAAAAGATGGCTCTCTGGAGCAGCAACTCTACCCACTAACTACTAACTACTCTT
>NW_005250063.1:0-268 GCF_000412655.1 Myotis brandtii | reverse complement strand
CAAATTAGAGACATTCTATGAAATACTTGGTTCATACTCACTGAACATGTCTAAGTGAAAAAAGGACAGAAGCTAAGGAAGTGTTTAAATTTTAAGAAGACCAAAAAGACAAAATGCATGAAGTGATATTAGATTCTGGCTCATGGGGTGGGGGGGAATATAGTGATACAAATATTATTGGTACAACTAAAAAACTTTGAATATGGGATGTAGTTTAAATATTATTATAGACAGTTAAAATTTCCACATTTTATTAATTGTACAGGAA
>NW_005250062.1:0-268 GCF_000412655.1 Myotis brandtii | reverse complement strand
GAAGTATAGCTTGGGTTTCAGTAAAGCCATAAGTAAAGCCATGTCCAGTGTAGAAAATCTATTGGAGACAGGTCCAGGACAACATCGGGCTAGTTGCAGTCCATTGTGCGGGGGGTCCACATGGCTGTAAGTCAGGTGGGTGAATTCAGGGGAGCAGAAGCAAAAGGGCCCAGAGACACACGAGTCCCAAGTGAGCCAGGAGCACAAAAACATGTGAGCAAACTCCTTTGTTTAGGCCACCGTGGTCGGCAAACTCATTAGTCAACAG
>NW_005250061.1:0-268 GCF_000412655.1 Myotis brandtii | reverse complement strand
TAATTACGTATTTCATTGCTTTTTGTTCCTTTTCACTTGAAAATTCCATCTAAGATCATTTTTCTTCTGAAAGAAAAACACCCTCTAGTGTTTCCTTTAGGCCAGATCTGTGGGCTGCAAATTTTCTCACATTTTGTTTGTGCGGAAATTTCATCTTCTAGCCTGAATTCTAGAATGACAGTTATTTTTTTCTACCTACCATTATCTTCTGGCCTTGTTTATTTGAAAATTGGGACATCATTCTTCTTTCTATCCTCTCTTAGAGGTC
>NW_005250060.1:0-268 GCF_000412655.1 Myotis brandtii | reverse complement strand
CAGAGCTGAACCAGAATCCGACAAGCCCCGGAATAGCAAGCAAGGAAGGGTTAACGCTCTCTGCTCCTGTTGGGACGTCTTGTTCAAGGGGGATACTCAATAGCTGCGAAAGCCGGGGCATCACCATCCCTGGAGCCTCCCACGAGGTAAGCTCGCTTCAGGGCTCTAAAGTTTCTTCCACGCTTTCGTGAGTGTGCGGGGAGTCATATGCCGTCCCGGCCTAAAGCCCTAGCTCTCATCCACTCTCCCTCCCTCCCACATGCAGCCT
>NW_005250059.1:0-268 GCF_000412655.1 Myotis brandtii | reverse complement strand
CCGGAACGTGTACAAGAACCACAAGAAGGTAACGCTGTTGCTGCCCGTTTTCCCGATGCGCTGCCCTGAAGCCCTTTCTGTATGTCAGGGGCCGGCCGTCCCTGGAACAGCTGGAGGAGACTGTGCTGTGGCTGAGCCCTCACTCGGGCCATGGCCTGGGGACCCTGTTTTTATCTCCCACCCTCTGAGACCGCTCTGTTCTGAATGGCACTAGTCACGCAGGCTTCCTCCTCCTCCTCCTCCCCCTCCCTCTGAGGTGGGACACGCT
>NW_005250058.1:0-268 GCF_000412655.1 Myotis brandtii | reverse complement strand
TGCTGTAAACAAGACACCCTGGCTTAAATAGCTTAGCGGCTCTCCATTCTGCGATTTGTTCCAGGCTGGGCTGGGACCACTCTGCGGGGTGTTGGCTGAGCCACTTCCGGGGGCGTGGCCGGCTGGGATGTGCCAGGCGGCTTCCTCCACACGGCTGACAGCTGGTGCTGGCTCCTGGGCCTTGGTTCTCCTCCTGCCCTCTCTTCCTCCGTGTGCCGGCTTCCTCCTGGCCGGTGTTGGGTTCCAAGAAGATGAACGTGGAAGTTGA
>NW_005250057.1:0-268 GCF_000412655.1 Myotis brandtii | reverse complement strand
GCAGGGCCAGGTGCGGGGCTGCCTGCGGGGCTGCGGGGCGCCCTCTCCACACAAGATGGTGCCCTTCGCGCCGCCACCGCACACTCTGCAGGGACCGCCACGCGCATCTGAGCCAAGCCGGGACCCGAGCCCCTGACCCAACCGTCTTTGGGGGAAAAAGCCCATAAAAGGCGTCCAGGAAGCCGGGCCTGGGTTCAGCAGCCCAGTCCCCACAGCCTGACGCGGGCAGCTCACTCCCGGGCGCGGGACTCCACGTTGCAGGGACCGA
>NW_005250056.1:0-268 GCF_000412655.1 Myotis brandtii | reverse complement strand
GTGCTGAGGGGAAGCAGCCTTACAGGAGGGCCTGCAGCCCAGTGCACAAATGTAAGAATACTTTCATGAAAACACTGGCTGCGGAAGCAGTGTCTTTTTGCTATTTTTGTAAGAAACAAATGCCAAACAAATAAGGAAACAAGGAAAGGGGCGCCATTAGGGGTGGGAGAGAGATCAGGAGCTGGGGGAACCCCGCCTGGAGCGCCGACACCATTTCCCGCCGCGCCGCGCGGGATGCCAGCGAGTCCATAAAAGGCAGCGGGAGAAG
>NW_005250055.1:0-268 GCF_000412655.1 Myotis brandtii | reverse complement strand
AAGAAAAGAGTTCATTTCTTTGTTCCATGGATTTTTTTCCCAAAAATCCTTGAATGGGAAGACACTAGAGCTAACCCCACTACCTCCCAAATTCTATTAGGGACATAAGATTCTCCCTCCCAGGCCGGGGCTGTTTCTTTTCTAAACCAGTATGCTTTTGATTCTTAACCCATATAGTTCAAATACACACAACCAGACACTTCTCTCAGATGCTCACCTCCTTGGAAAAACAAGCTTAATGGTTGTTCACTCTCTACCCTTCCCTCAC
>NW_005250054.1:0-268 GCF_000412655.1 Myotis brandtii | reverse complement strand
CCCTGAGGCGTGCAGTGACGACCCTGCTGATAGCATCGGAGATGCATGCACCCACACATCCGTTTCAGTGTCTGCTTGGTTGTGGCTTTTCCACAGTCCTTTTTAAAAATGTTTTTCCACTGATGTTAGAGAGAGGAAAGGAGAAGGAGAGAGATAAACATTAATGAGAGAAGCATCAACATCGACTGCCTGCCTCCTGCATGCCCCTACTGGGGACCGAGCTTGCAAACCGGACATGTGCTCTGACTGGGAATCGAACCAGTGACCT
>NW_005250053.1:0-268 GCF_000412655.1 Myotis brandtii | reverse complement strand
GTCTCATAGGAACTATAAGAGAACTAAATAAAATAACAGGTTCAGTGTCTGGCACATAACAAGATGTAACAAATGTTAAGATGATAATGATAATAATGATGAAAGAAGAGGATGAAGAGGAAAAGCAGAAAAAGGAGGAGCGGAGGAGAAGGATGACAATAAAAAGGAAAATAAACATCAAAAGTTTCACTCATCTGTGTCCTTTAATAATGATCCCAACTACTTATTATAGAAGGTAGGTGTTGTCATGGTGGGAAAGAGCAGAGTT
>NW_005250052.1:0-268 GCF_000412655.1 Myotis brandtii | reverse complement strand
ATGTTACTGTGGCAGGGACAACATCGGCGTCTGCAGCATCTGATAGAAACACCAACAGTGGAACAAGGCAAGTGCATGCAGAATAGAAGGTCCCCATGCGAGGACAGGGCCAGGTGAGCGGTGACACACACCAGAATACCGCTGGCATTTCGGGATTAGCGTAATGTGGAAAAACAGTGAGGCAAGCAGGGAAAAAAATTAGGTTGGGTAAACGCGTCCTAGAGAAACACTAGCCTGGAACATTTACATTACCCTTTTCACTTCTCTA
>NW_005250051.1:0-268 GCF_000412655.1 Myotis brandtii | reverse complement strand
GTCTCTGAACTACTGATGCCAAGTGTCTGTGTGTGTCCTGGATTTTTAGTTTCCTTCCTCCTGATTTTTACTGTAAATGTGTGTCGTTCTCTTTATTGCCATCACTCCTCCCCAGGCAATGGTGACAATGAGGCAGCAGCGTCCCTCTGAATTCAGGTCAAACATCTAGAACCGCAGGAAAGGACTTTGGGGGGGACGAGCGTTAACCCGAAAAGAACTGGAATCTTGGCACAGAAAATGCCAGCTTTCTCACATAGAACCGCTGCCC
>NW_005250050.1:0-268 GCF_000412655.1 Myotis brandtii | reverse complement strand
ATAGACCAATCAGCAGCGAGGAAATTGAAACAACCATAAAAACCTCCCAAAAAACCAAAGTCCAGGACCAGATGGCTTCCCCAGTGAATTCCACCAAACGTTCAAGGAAGATTTAAAGCCTGTGCTTCTCAACTCTTCCAGAAAATTGAAGAAGAGGCGACACTTCCTATGAGGCCAACATAACCCTGATACCAGAACCTGGCAAAGAAAGAAAACTACGGACCATTATCTGTGATGAATACAGATGCAAAAACCCTAAACAAAGTAC
>NW_005250049.1:0-268 GCF_000412655.1 Myotis brandtii | reverse complement strand
GGGTTAGAATTTAGGGTTAGGGTTAGAGGTTGTTGTTAGCGTTAGAGTTTGCGTTTGGTGTTAGGGTTAGGGTGAGGGTGTTGGGAGTAGGGTTAGAATTTAGGGTTAGGGTTAGGTTTAGAATTTGAGGTTATTGTTAGGGCTTGGGTTAGAGGATAGAGTTAGGGTTACCGGTTAGGGTTAGAATTTAGGGTTAGGGTTAGATGTTGGCATTAGGGTTAGGGTTAGAGTTTAGGGTTAGAGTTAGAGGTTGAGGTTAGGGTTAGGG
>NW_005250048.1:0-268 GCF_000412655.1 Myotis brandtii | reverse complement strand
TGGATGGATGGATGGATGAGTAGGCTGGAGGATGGATAGAAAAATGGATGAGGAATGGGCGATGTAGGTGGGCGGAAGGAAGGGAGTACAGATGGACGGACTGGAAGGTGGATGGATAAAGGGACAGAAGGATGGATGGTCGGGTGGTTCGTCATACGTTTGGACAGGTGCGGAGAGGTGGATGATGGGTGGATGGATGGGTGAGTGCCTCCCTTTGCACAGGGCCCCTGATCTCCTCGCCTAAAGGTACCTCCCTTCTCCGTCCCCC
>NW_005250047.1:0-268 GCF_000412655.1 Myotis brandtii | reverse complement strand
ATATCTGTTCTTTCAAATTTGTTAATGTTTTGTGTCCCATGATGTGTTCTGTATTGGTGAATGTTCCCTGTGACCTTCACGAGGAATGTGTATCCTGCCCTTCTTACATGAAGTATTTCACAGGTTACAGTTAAATCCATTTGTTACATAGCATGTCTGAGTTCATCTCTGTCCATGGTGATGTTCTTTCTGCTAGAAATAATTCATGATAAGAGGTTGTTGAAGTCGACAACTATATTAGTGCTTTCATCTATTTCTTTTTTATTTC
>NW_005250046.1:0-268 GCF_000412655.1 Myotis brandtii | reverse complement strand
GCTGTTTAAGAAAGGTGATTTATTTTCTACATAATAGAAAATTAATGGGAATGCCTAAAATTGCAAATTAAGAAAATTAAGAAGTAGGAATTTAAACAATTAGAGCAGGTGTCAACAAACTATATCCTATAGGCTAAATCCAATTTTGTAAATACATCTGCTTTTGTAATAAATTTGTAGTGGGACAGGGCTAGTCCTACTCATTTATGTATTATCTATGGCAGTTTTATTTTTTAATATGTTTTTGTTGATTTTAGAGAGAGGAAGG
>NW_005250045.1:0-268 GCF_000412655.1 Myotis brandtii | reverse complement strand
CCTACTGTAATTATTTTAACATTTCTACTACCAAGGAAATATTATCTTGAAAGACAGAGATGAGCATTTACTTACCAAATCTCAATATTAGAATTTGAAGAGATAAAATGTACTTCAATAAAAATGAAGTCACTTTACAAGACAAGTGACCAATTCACAAACCTTGCATTATACCAAACATTTGTAAAATAAAAAGTAACCAATAATTTTCTTGAATCATTTCCGAACTATCACTGCTTCAAGACTAATCAAATAAAACAAGAAACTG
>NW_005250044.1:0-268 GCF_000412655.1 Myotis brandtii | reverse complement strand
AAAAAATTAAATGATGATATTATCAAATAGAAGCTTGCTCCTAGTGCTCAGTTATCAGAATTAATTAAAGTGGAGTCCTTAGAAATGAGACCAAACCTTGTAATTCTCTCAGAGAACTGTGGTATACAGAGATACATTTAGTGGAAGAAGAGGGAAAATGGCTCATGTGACAAAAACTGCTCCACGTGTAGTCTGTTTCGGTAGGATAAATATCTAAGCAAGAAACGGGCAGTTCACTTCGTTCTGCTCACAAATGGGGAACATCCAC
>NW_005250043.1:0-268 GCF_000412655.1 Myotis brandtii | reverse complement strand
TCTCTCTCTCTCTCTCTCTCTCTCTCTCAAAATAAATTTTTAAAAAATGCCTGGACTTGTGGTGAACTCTCTCATGGTCTTGCCCATATGCCTCAGTTGACAGCCTGAAGTCAAATTGTCAGCATCTGCATCCTTTTGCCTCCCTTCCCCGTGTCCTAGAGGCACATCCTTCACTTTCCAAATAAATGATTTACACTCAACTGCGTGCCTCCAAGTCTGCTCCTGAGAGACAAACCGAGAAAGGCCCACCCTTGGGCATGTAAAGAGG
>NW_005250042.1:0-268 GCF_000412655.1 Myotis brandtii | reverse complement strand
TTTCAGATTTAAGAAAAACATCTTTTAATTGAAAATTTCTTGATTGCTATTAAACATCATGTGTAGAAGTCCTAAGAGAGTCTGATAGTACTAAAGGGAGACACATGGTCCTTAAGCACTTGGGGCTTAGAGTAGCCAGATCTGAGCTCAAATCCCAGCTGTGGCACTTCTTAATTCTATGAACCTGGGGACATTGTGTAACCTTTCTGAGCTTCCATTTCCTTTTCCCCGTTAAGGATGTCAAACTCCTTCTCAACATATGATTGAA
>NW_005250041.1:0-268 GCF_000412655.1 Myotis brandtii | reverse complement strand
TCACCTAATATGAGGCACTATCTGCTATACCAAGAAAGAGGCTCTCTCCCTCTTCCCGCTTTCGCCCCAAGGACAGATGCTGCAGGGGAGCAAAACTTACTACCTCAAAATAGGTCTCTTTTTCAGGCTGATGATTTTTGAGAAACAGAAAACTCAGGAAGTATTTCATTCTCCTCCCCTTCACTGACTAAAATAATAGATAGAGGGCCTGTTCCAGGAAGAGAGCTATTATTAGAATAACTGCAAAGGACATAGGCTGGATGTGGTG
>NW_005250040.1:0-268 GCF_000412655.1 Myotis brandtii | reverse complement strand
TTTTTTCCAGATTTATTGAGATATAATGGACAAATTAAAATGATATAAATTTGAGGTATGTAACTTGATGTTTTTATATATTTTACATTACAAAATAGGTACCACAATCAAGCTAATTAAGATATTCATCACCTCTGAGGGGGAGGAAGGGAAAAAGAGGACAGGAGGTAGTTGGAAGAGGTTAAAGTGGGGAAAAAGAGAACCTACATAATACTCTCAACAATAAATATTAAAAAAAAGATATTCATCACCTCATATAGTTACAATT
>NW_005250039.1:0-268 GCF_000412655.1 Myotis brandtii | reverse complement strand
TGGCCTCGCAGGGCTCCGGTCAGGGTGGGCTGCCCCCGCCCCCAGGGGCTCCCTGTAGCTCTGCCCTGCTTCTCTTCTGGTCTTTGCCTCCAGAAGTAGAGCTTAGCCTCCCTCCCCAGGCTTACCCACGCTTCACTCTCCTCCAGCTGCCGCACCCCTTTTCCTGCTCTGCCCTTGCCCTGGAAGGAGGTGGATCTTGACCTTTTCTTTGGGGGCCAGAAGAACTGATATCATCTCCAGGAAACCAGTGGGTACAGGACCCGAAGGC
>NW_005250038.1:0-268 GCF_000412655.1 Myotis brandtii | reverse complement strand
ACACTGTTTGCCAAGAGTTAGTTGCTGTTATTTTCCCAGTGCAATTTCAGGCTGAGGGCTTGTTTCATGGCCGAGAGAATGAAAGGCTTGAGCACTAACAGGTAAGCGTGAGAAGTAAGCCCAGTGCTCCGGAATCCTGCCTCTGTGGACACCGGTAGTTCTTTGAAGTCGTTCTATCCTCGAGCCCTTTCCAACAATTTTCTTACTCTAACAAAAATGTGCCTTATTCCCTCTTTTCTTTTGAGTGTGAAGTGAATTTCAACAAGGA
>NW_005250037.1:0-268 GCF_000412655.1 Myotis brandtii | reverse complement strand
GTCTGGTAAGGAAACTTCTCCTAGAAAATTAGCTGATATCCAGAGAGTGGCTGCATGGAAAGGATGGTGTATACTGTTGCCCAAGTGGCTAGAAATCCAATAAAGATGAAGTATCCACCCATAGTGAGAACATTCAAGAAGCACAACTTTTCACATGTTACTTTTGTTTATTATTTAATAAACTGAAAGTCGGAAAAGAAAAGCAATGCTATACTTGAGCCAGAGTAGAACAAAGTAAATTTAAATGAGTCAAAAATTAGAACTGAAT
>NW_005250036.1:0-268 GCF_000412655.1 Myotis brandtii | reverse complement strand
CTAGCAAGGCGGTCCTGGAAAGTAATACAGAACAGCCACCCTTTGTATCCAGCGTCTGTACCACCAGAAATCTACACTTCACTAGTTCATTGTGGCAGTTTTAAGGCCAGTTACACAAGGATTTTCAAAGGCTAAAGAGCACAGAATATATGATTTTTATAATGAGAATAGTTGTTATTTAATTTCTTTGAAAGAGAAATCTTCACCCTGGCTAGGTGGCTCAGTGGATTGGAGTGTCTTCCCAGGCACCAAAGGGTGCAGGATTCAG
>NW_005250035.1:0-268 GCF_000412655.1 Myotis brandtii | reverse complement strand
ATCAGGCTATCAGGGCCTGCTGGCCAACTTCTTGGTCCCTCCCCCCGGGCCGGCAGGCTCCGATCGCCTGATGGGGAATGGGGAACCGGGGGTGGGTGGCAGCAGATGTGGGTGCGATTGCCCCGCTGGTCACCCCACGCACAGAGGGTGACTGGTGTTGGTGGCAGGGGGCAGGGTCGGCTACTGGCAGCCTGGGAAGATCGGCCCTGATCACAGGCCAGACCTAGGAGTCCTACTTGTGCATGAATTTCGTGCACCGGACCTCTAG
>NW_005250034.1:0-268 GCF_000412655.1 Myotis brandtii | reverse complement strand
TTCCTAAACTTAGAATTCCAGGTGACACACGTGAAAATGCAACAAGTGCACAGACAGCATTTGTCTTCCCAGTCATTTGCCCCCTGTGTCTGAGCTGCTAACTAGATTGGAGTAAGGTTTATACACACCCTTTCTTTCCAATAACTGCATAATCTAGTGATATAGCATTTCTTTTCTTTTCTCACCTACGTGATGTGTCCTGGTGGCCCCTTTTTCTTTTCTGATTTGGGTAATTATTGTATCTTTCTCTCTTTAGAATCAGTTTACC
>NW_005250033.1:0-268 GCF_000412655.1 Myotis brandtii | reverse complement strand
CAGTCACCTGGGAATGTCTTTCAAAGTTGCCATATTTCAAATTTGGATCTAGTTGCACAGCCCAGGCCAAAACCCTCAACAACGTCTACCTGAGAAAACTTGGAGGTCCTGCTGAAGGTCGGTCAGACAGGCCTCACTGAGCATGTTGGCTTATGTTCTGAGTGGAGCATTCTGTAGTGCCCCTGTAGTCTCTTGAGGACAGTAGGGCCCTGACAATCTGAGGCTGTTCTGGTAACCACCTGTGCCACAGAGGGCCTGGTGATGGCTC
>NW_005250032.1:0-268 GCF_000412655.1 Myotis brandtii | reverse complement strand
CCGATGCTCCATCCACTGAGCCAAACTGGCTAGGGCGAGTTCTGATACTATAGAAGTACACACTATTTATTTACTTTTACAGCATTATAATGTAGATGTAAATATGACATGTTATTATATATATCCCATATGCATAGATAATGTAATATAAATCCCATTTTCAAAATGGGAAGTAAAATCTGCATAATGCTGCTAAGAAGCACTGGGTGGGCAAAACTCACCTTGAGGTGGAGCAGAGGAGTGACAGAAACGTACAAACAAGGGCCTG
>NW_005250031.1:0-268 GCF_000412655.1 Myotis brandtii | reverse complement strand
GGGACCGTGTGTAGCTCCGTCTCTGTGTCGATCCTTGGCCTTCCAGCTTCCGCCGAAGGAACTGGGCTCATGCCTCCTCCTTGGTCCTCAGGTTCGTCTCGCTCAGGGAGGCTGGTTTCCTCCCGGTGGGAAGGGATCGGCCCGTGCTGTCGCGTGATTATTAAAATGTCTGTCGTCTGCCACTCCCCGCACACGCGTCCCCGCAGCGCGATCAGACGGCCGCGCAGGTAGTGCCTGCGCCATCTGTGCCGCCTGCAGCTGCAGGCCC
>NW_005250030.1:0-268 GCF_000412655.1 Myotis brandtii | reverse complement strand
ATTTCACTAGAATTAAATACAGTATGTCTTTTATCACGTGAAACAGACATTAAAAATACAGTAACCATTTGTGAAGAGAAGTGGCAAACAGCGTTTTTCAGGAGAGCCTAAGACTAAGGCTATTCATCATGCAGAATGATTTATAAGCTAATCTGCATCAAGACAAAATAATAACTAGATTTCTCTGAGGTCCTGCGATGGTACAATTTTGTGTTCAGTGAATCACATAATGAGAAGAGGGAATCAGTAAATAAGAAAAGAAACTCCT
>NW_005250029.1:0-268 GCF_000412655.1 Myotis brandtii | reverse complement strand
ACACACAAAACAATTTCATAATGACAATATTAACACTACTACCAATGAGGTTTAAGACTGTGTGTTGCAATCGTTTCTGCCCTCTGAGAATATCCCACTGGGTATAAACATTCAAAAATTACTGTTTACAAGCCATTAAGAATAGTGTCTTTCTGCCTGCTATACAACCAGACACATACTCAGTTTGGGTCATTTGTTTAATTATTTTTCATTTTCAAGGGTGGCTTTTAAACTTAATTTTATTGTAATTATGTTATGGTTTTTTTTT
>NW_005250028.1:0-268 GCF_000412655.1 Myotis brandtii | reverse complement strand
TTTGCACATCCTAAATGCCCATATCTTGGTTTCATGTCAGAGCTTTGAGTTTTTAGAACCCTTCTTCAGTGTTTTCACAAAGTCTTTTTTTTAAACAATGGTTCTATTTTTTATTTTCAGAAGTTACGTTTAATAGGTGAGAGTTGACCTGACAGCAAAACTTGCTATCCCCAAGTCTCTAGCACTGTGATATCTGCATGGATGAGGCAGTCTTCTTTCCAAATGGGTCCGAAATCTTATATCCTAATTACAGAGCATTCTTCCTTGG
>NW_005250027.1:0-268 GCF_000412655.1 Myotis brandtii | reverse complement strand
CCTTCCTCTCTGTAAAAAATCAATACAATATATATTTCTTAAAAATTAACATTTGAAACTATAGAAACGATTCTTAGCTCATGGGCCATGCAAAAACCGGGCAGAGAAATTAATAAAATAAACCAACGAACGGAGTGTATCCAGAGACATGGAATCAAGGAACAGAGTGAGGAATCTCAGAAGGAAAGAGGGGGAGGGTGGATGGGGGGGGGTGGGAGATGATCAACCAAAGGCCTTGTATGCATCTATACATAACCCATGGACGCAG
>NW_005250026.1:0-268 GCF_000412655.1 Myotis brandtii | reverse complement strand
ACTGCCTCATCTGCAGACTATGGGACAGCTGCCTCCCACTGTCACAGGCTCCGGGACCTTTGCGGTGATTTTTCAGAGTGACGCTACCCCAGTAAGAGTCACACAATACCGACCAGAGTCACACTACCTGAGCCTCAGGCTCTGAGATCCCTTCCTCCCAGGCCATGGACTCTGGGATCTCACAGTGAGTACAACCAGTGAGACATCAGGCAAGCCTGTCCACAAGAGCCGGAACCACGAGCACATCCACAACTGCTTGCACAATGAG
>NW_005250025.1:0-268 GCF_000412655.1 Myotis brandtii | reverse complement strand
GCGTCACTAGGCACTGCTATGCCCAGGCTTTTACCCACTGGCCAGCCGTTACCTGATGCCTGGGTGCAGTCAAAGAATTTGAAGGCAAACAGCTGGGCACAGAGCTCCAGCGGGGCCCCTTGCTCTGTTTGGCCACCATGTCCTGTCTGCCAGACTCGCATCCTCCCGGCACTTGAACCCAGACAGTACACTTCACACCCTCTCAGCCCAGTGGGCAGATCTGATTGTACAGTCCTTTTCCTGGAAGTTTCCTGTCACTTTCATCTGC
>NW_005250024.1:0-268 GCF_000412655.1 Myotis brandtii | reverse complement strand
CGATTTCTACTGATGGGCACGTGGGCAGCTCCGGGCCTTGGCTCTCATGAGCAAGGCTGCCGTGGATTCTCTAGAAGGTGTCTTTTCATCAGCTACGTACACAGTTCCGCTGCACCTGGGACAATTCTAGAATCTCGAACCACAACATAGAATCTTGCCGTTCTAGAATCCTAGGGCTATAAAATTCTCAGCTCTCAGAGCTATAGCTTATAAGGGGTGGTGAACACACTGCAATATACAGATGATGTATTATAGAATCATATACCTG
>NW_005250023.1:0-268 GCF_000412655.1 Myotis brandtii | reverse complement strand
TCTAAATTTATTGCATTATGGTCAGAGAGCATAAACTGGATTATATTAATTCTTGAGAGAGACATTTCCCAAATTATTTTGGGACAGAGAAATTATCAGAATTAATTGACTCCATAAAAGTGTATATAATCATAATCAGTTTCCAATAATTATCTACATAACCAAAGACTATTAATATTTTTCCTCTTATAAGGAAAACGAACAAACTAAAGATGGACAGGTACTTATTGACCTCCTTGTAAACATGATCTTTGGCCCAAATGTCCGG
>NW_005250022.1:0-268 GCF_000412655.1 Myotis brandtii | reverse complement strand
CAAGAATTTGTCATTTCTGTGTGGGAATTAACATGAACGGTAAATAAAAGAGAGTTGGAAGAAAGAAGGGAGGAAGAGAGTGAAGTGAAGTGGAGAAGAACATGGTAAAATGGTTTTGAAAAACTCATGGAGTATAGATGATTCCCGAAGGAAGAAAAAAGATCTATGGATTTTGATTACTGAGAGAATGCACAGCCCCCAGAGGGAGAGGCGAGATCAAAGGATGTTGCAGAGGAATCCACCTCAAGGATATCCAGCCATTAACAAC
>NW_005250021.1:0-268 GCF_000412655.1 Myotis brandtii | reverse complement strand
AATCAAGAAGAAACAGAAAATCTAAACAGACTGATTACAACTAATAAAATTGAAGTGGTAATATCAAACTTCCAACAAACAAAAGTCCTGGACTGATGGTTTCACAGGAGAATTTGACCAAACATTCAAAAATAAACTAACACATATCCTTCTAAAACTCTTTCACAAAATTTAAGAGGAGGGAAAACTCCCAAGCTCATTTTATGAAGCTAATTCCAAACCCAGATAAAAACACTACAAAAAATAAAATTATAGGCCAATATCCCTG
>NW_005250020.1:0-268 GCF_000412655.1 Myotis brandtii | reverse complement strand
GTGGGAGCCACAGATCACTTCCCAGAGATTGTCATGCGCAGGCAGAGCTTCAGGCTGCAGGAGCTTGAGCTCCATTTGGCAGGAGGTGGGGGCATCACATTTCAGGTGGAGGAGTCACGTGAGGACAAGTTGGGCCCTGAGTGTGACCCTTTGGAGAGAAAGCAATCTGTAGTGAGGATTTTTAGGGCCGTTTCACTATGTGACTCATGGGGTAGCCCCTGCTCCCCTCTCTAAAGGCACCTGCCTTCTTCCCACCTGAAATTCTGGA
>NW_005250019.1:0-268 GCF_000412655.1 Myotis brandtii | reverse complement strand
CTGTGACCTCCTGATTCATAGGTTGACTCTCAACCACCTAGCCACACCAGCCAGGCAAATCACCTCTTTCTTAAACTTAATTTTTATTATTGACACTATTATATTTCCCTGCCTTTGCCCTCCACATCACACTGTTGTTATTCTTTGACTAATCCCTTCACCTTCTTTCATCCAGTTTCCACCACACCCCTCCCCTTTGGCATCTGTCACTCTGTTTCACATATTCCTATGTCTGGTTCTATTTTGATCATCAGTTTATTTTGTTAAT
>NW_005250018.1:0-268 GCF_000412655.1 Myotis brandtii | reverse complement strand
ACAGGTCATACTTTTAGCAGCTGTCTAGACATGTCAAGATTTAAGAGTTCACTGAGGCTTCGGGACTCAAAGGGCATGGAAGTAACATCCTCCCATGCAGCAATTCTGAGTTTCCTACTAAAACTGCAGCAAGACTCACACCAGAAAAACATGTCACAGTGAAATCGACAAGGAAACAACTAGAGAATTTAATGCCAAGACACAGGGAGAGTTGGGCTTGTTACCAGACAGACGGAGGAAGGTTGAGAAAAACTGATGCAGGCTTCGC
>NW_005250017.1:0-268 GCF_000412655.1 Myotis brandtii | reverse complement strand
TCATCTGTACACTGTATTGTGTATGTGTGCTCAAGTCAAGTCTCCATCAATATTTATGCCCCCTATGCCCGCCTCCAGCTCCCCCAACTCCTCCTTCCCCACACTGTTGTCCATGTCCTTGAGTTTTTCCTCTTTTTTTCCCCTCAATGCCTCCACCACTACCCCACTCAGCCTCCCAAGCCCCCCACCCCATAGCTGTCAGCCTGCTCTCTATGGGTCTGTCTGTCTTTGGCTTGTTAGTTCATTTTGTTCATTAGATTGCACATAT
>NW_005250016.1:0-268 GCF_000412655.1 Myotis brandtii | reverse complement strand
AAAACCACAAACTGAGTAGTAACTGAGTCTCTAACCAACATAAGATTAAAAATGCAAAAACAAGTCCTCAGATTCAATTAAGGAAGCCCTGCTACATATGGGCTAATCAATACCAGTGGTACTCCTTGACTCCAGGAAGCTGAAAGACATCCTAATAACCCCACTCAGAACATTTACCTCAAGTAGACTTTTCCAGCTTCCAACTCATGAATAAAGATAATACATTGTTAATTCTATTTCAGAAAACTTTTGCAAGTTGTTTTATTTA